>NC_137828.1:25559091-25611591 GCF_963921795.1 Nannobrachium achirus | reverse complement strand
TGTTGGGGGGCACGGTGGCGCAGCGGTTAGCGCTTCACCTCACAGCTAGAAGGTCCTGGGTTCGATAGGGCCTTTCTGTATGGAGTTTGCATGTTCTCCCTGTATCTCCTAGGGTTGATACCCTCACAAAAACATGCAGTAATCCTGGTCTCAATAATGCCTCCCCCTGGCCAGCCGGGCGCCTGATGGAGGGGAAAGGAACTGGTTGGAATAACGTGTTCCTTCTACGTGCTACTTCCATCCCAGGGAAATCATCCATGTGAGGTGAAAAGAAACAACTTTGACTACCCATGCATTGAAGGAAGCATGCGGTTTGTCCGTTGTCTCCCCAGGCGCAGCAGAGGGAGAGCAGAGCCCAGGATTACATAGGCAATTGGCACTGGGTGAAAAATGGGTTACAAAATCGTGGGATAAAAATTAGATTAAAAAAAAAAAAAAAAGGTAGGTTTGTTTCCCGGCCCCATCCCTGTTTTTTTTTTTTTTTTTTTATTACATGCAGGTATTCGGGTGAATTTCACCCAGCGTTAGTGACTCCCACAATGGGCAGTTGATGCAATTAGTCTGTGCCTTCACTGGACCATTCGCACATGTCTCAGGAATGGGTGGACCAAAGGAGAAGTTCCCATGTCCTTTATTCTTTTAAGGAATATTTCCCTGATTTTGCTCCCCCATGATATATATATATACATTTTTAATGTTGAAATAATAAAGAAGAGTAGGCCTACCTCAAATTGCCATTATATCGTTGTACTTTAATATATTTTGATGAGAAGTATTTTTATAATATGTTATATTGGGTAAAATATACTCGGTGTTAGTAATGGTGCGATAGAATTAAGTGTTAGTGTTCTAGGGTTAAAGGAAATATTTACTTGCGGTGTCATGTGGGTAGCTTCAGTCATTGTTGCCACTGGTTTCCTGAGCAATGTTTCTTTTCTGTAATAGCTTTTTTTTCTGCAGTGCGTTGCAGTAGGATATAGCGGCATGTGAGGATATGTGGAATTATTTCATACAGAGGGAAGTTCCTCCTGCAGTCTTAATTTTGACAGCATATTTAGATTTAGTTTTAGTCATAGTAGTCTTTTGAATAAAAGTCATATTGTATTAATCTGAAAAGTTTTAGATTTAGTCTAGTTTTAGTCAACTATATATTTTAAGATTTTAGTCGACTAAATGTACAGTTGATTTTGTTGTCAAAAATGTATTTTGGCGGACCTTGATGGCGTCGTCATGGCTGATTTTACACTTGCTTGCATGCTTAAAATAGCAGATCTACAAGATCACAACATAACACGCAACCAAACATAAATTGTCTTTAGTTCTACTGGATCTCTTCTCCACTAGTAGGCCTAGTCTAGGACCTGACTAAGATATGTATGCGCTTAATTTAGGAGAGAATATCTCAACTGTTCTTGGCTAATACGACCCCAAGGAACAACACAAGAACTGTGCAGAATTCTATATCCGGGACAAAATACCTTAAAATGACCACGCCCTTTAAAAATTACCGCAACTTCCATCTTCTAAACCATGGGTAGGTAACGAGACACATGGTCATCTCCCAGGGCTCCCAGTTGCTTGGGCAAAGAAGTATGTAAAAGATAATTAATTAAATAATACTTTATTATTATTGCAGAAGTCATGGTTATTCTTACATTCTCCTATTCGAAAAAAAAGTGTTGCCTAAACACCAGATAAAAATAAGAAACTTATTATTGAAGGATAATTGTTTGCTTTCACCACCAATGCATGCTTGGCAAACAAAAAGTTATATTGAAAGACCAGAAAAGTCACACATGAATATATAAAGCAAACATCTGTTTGCGGCTCCAAACAGATTTTTTTATAAACTTTTGGGACAAATAAATAAAAAACATATGATAATAAAGATTGCCTACCCCTGTTCTAAAGCGTTGGAGCCACACATGTTCTGATGTGCTCAAATTGTTCAGAATGCCAATAGGTGAAAAAAAAACAATCTCTGCTATTTTTATCAATTTGAAAACTTGTTAAATGGGACATTTTGCACGTAGTGCTTTATACTTTCAGTACTTGAAGTACATTTTGATACCAATACTTTATGTAGTTGCATGCAACGTAGGTTCAGGAGTGGAGACCCACCTCTGCTCAGCCTTGCCACTCCCCGGTCACAATCACCTTATCATATACACCTGCCTCTCCACTCCATCTCCTGGCCAATCCACTTTGCAATCACCACAGTATCAAAGCACCTGTGATTGCCTCCCGTACCTGTTTGTATCTGCTAAAGTAGGTCCCAAACGCCCGCCCTCCCTCCCTCCCCAAACACCTAATCGTTTTCCAATCCTTCCTATTGTTTTCTCTCCATCCTCCAGGAGCCCAGGGCAGGGGAGTATCAGAGCCGAGGCCTCAGACAGCTCCCGAGCAGAGCTACCGCGCCGTTGCTCCAGAGACAACCCCATACTGAGTCTCACCCTACCTGGGGCTCCATCATCACACCAAATACACATCAACATCCATATCAATTTTGTTTAATAAATGTGTTCAACTTGAGCAGAGGTGTGGTCTCTTACAGGTGAACTTTTACTCAAGTAAGATTTGTATTCCAAATTGTACTTGTAACATCTACATTGCTGTATTGATACCTTTAAGTAGGCTAATAAAAGTGAGTATTTCCCCCCCCCCCCCCCCCACCACAGCAGGATGAGACCCGGCGACAACAACATTCCCAGTGAATCGTGTTTAGAGTTGACGTTATTTTCTCGTTATTTCAGGAGACTTGCCTATCCCAGCCTAGGAGGAACAATGCATACCAGCCGATCTGTCACTGCCATTCTCTCACTTCAGGGTGAAGGTTAGGGAAATGGAGAGAAGCAGCAGCGGCCACTGAATGACATTCTGGCAAATATCATTTTATACGATCCCAAACACGGCGGTTGCACAAATGAATATATCGTGAAAAATCACCCCGGATGCCACTCTCAATCCCAAACCCCATCTCCTTTACTTTCTCCGCTCATTCTCCTCGCTGCTCTCTCTCTCTCCTAAAGAAAGGGGTGTCAACTGGTTTTGCCACATATTGACGGAACCGAGAGTCTGTGGGGACCCCCCTCTAATTTCCTGAGCGCACAGTCAGAGAGAGGGTAATGATAAGTTCTCCAACTGGCGCGTGCGCCGGGGGAACGCCAAAATGACGGAAATCACAATTACCTTCGAGAGGCTTTGCCGACGTTGCCTCTTGTGAATTCAGTCACGCAAACAAACTCGGTAAATACAAACAGCGCGTGGGATGTCACGCTGGAAGTAGTTTAGCTCAGAGGAGGCTGACAAACTGCCACAAGATCTGTGAAAAGAACTAGAACTTATCCTGTAATGGAGATTTGTTTGTTGCTTAATGGTCTGCGTTCAGACGTAATATACCTGCCTTTTCCCTGAAGCACTTTGCATCGTATCCGTTTACACACAGTGACACACGGTGACAGCCTGTTTCATATAATCATTCAGTTCCCAACAGATCCCCAAACCTGTTGTTTTGGGGAGTGCTGGTTTCAGTTCATTCAACCTCCTTTCTGTTTTGGCTTGTGAGAGGCTCCTATAGCGAGACTTCACCCCGCAACGGCATTGCACACCGAGAACAGCTGATATACTACAAGCTCACATCGCGTCACGGATGTGAGCTTGGAGGTCTGTTCCGTTCATGCCCCTTCTCTGCGAGCGACACCATCGTGGGATGGAGCATAAAGTTAGTGCAGCTCTGGTGCTGTGATTATAAAACACACGCTCCCTCCATTCTAATGACAATAACTGTAGGAGTGGTTTTGAGGACAACTGCTTTGAATTGATATTATTGTTTACACAAAACGACGCCATTGTGTCGGCGTTGGCAGCAGCTGACCTCGTCGAGAGACAAACATTAGAACAACAATTGGCAGTGGTTAATCTAGGTACTCAAATATTTCTAAAAACTATCAATACTGCAATGCAGAAATACTACTGTTCAAAAGTCTCGTGTTCATCATTTACTTGAGTAAAAGTAGCCTACAACAGTATTGGCATCAAAATGTAAAAGTACTCATTATGCAGTATGTCCCAATTCAAGTTTTCAAATTTACAATTTCTTTTGAAAATAGCAGATGCACAAGCATTATGGGCTTGTAGATCGGCTATTTTCAAATGGCCAAAATGAACATAAAGGGCTGACGTAGTCAACGTATGTTTTATAATAATAATCAAAATCTGTTTACTAAAAGTAACTAGTAACTACAGTTTTCAAATAATTGTAGTGGAGTAAAAGTGCAATGTTTGCTTCTGAGATGGTGTGGAGTAGAATTAAAAGTACTGAAAATAGGAAATGCTCCAGTACAGTAAAAATACCTCAGAATTGTACTTAAGTACAGTACTTACAGTAAGTAAATGTACTATTTACTTTAGACCGCTGAAAATTGGACACAGTCCCAGGGAGAATGATGCTATGAAAAACAATGCAGTGTTGTTCATTGCATGATTGTCTTTGTTCAGCACCAACACAGACATAATACATGAGTTTTGGCACAATGAGGCAGATTCAGTGCCAGATTTTGCATAGAGAAATAAGTAACCAGATGAAGACAAGCCAAGAAGAAGCGCCAACCACACTTTAAACAAGTGGCTATGGGCTATTTGAGCCGGTCTACAAGCTCACAACCTTGTCACATTGCGATGTGTTGTGAGCTTGTGGATCTGCTATTTTACTTTAAAGAAAAAAAAAATAACAACACAAATCCGGCACGGGGGGTCCCTGGAACGTTTTCAGATGGGGATACGCGGGACAATTACATATTCATGTGGCATGAAAATGTTTGAGAATCAAAAAAGTACATTAAAGGAGTAGTTCACCCACACAATATTGATTATTAAAATATCATTGAACTCAAGTCTCCATGGCGTGAGTAATGAATAGAAAAAAAATACATTTTGGTGGTGAACAACTCCTTTAAAAATGGGGTGCCATAATTCTCCCCCGCCTAATGATGATCAGGCATTATGATTACTAGAAGCTGGGCCGCCCTTTCGGGCGGCCCAGCGTCTAGTCGGCGACCCTGGCCAACTCGGGAAGAATTAAATAGGGAATGAATGCCCCGCCCTTTAATGCAAAACCCCCATTATGGAGATCTCAGTATCAGTCTGTGTCCCTTTTATGCCTATATACGGAGATATCTGTCTATACTCTATCTGTGTCCATATCTGCCCATATGCCCATATATGGAGATCTCTGTATCAGTCTGTGTCCCTTTTATGCCTATATACGGAGATATCTGTCTATACTCTATCTGTGTCCATCTTTATGCCCATATGCCCATGGAGATCTCTGTATCTGCCCATATGCCCATATATGGAGTTCTCAGTCTTATGCCCATATGGAGATCTCTGTATCTGCCCATATGCCCATGGGATATCTCTGTATCTGCCCATATGCCCATATATGGGAGTTCTCAGTCTTATGCCCATATGGAGATCTCATATGCCCATATATGGAGTTGCGGCGGGGAGCGCGCGTGCCGAATCTGTATCTGCCCATATGCCCACATGCCCACGGAGATATCTGTCTATACTCTATCTGTGTCCATATCTGCCCATATGCCCATATATGGAGATCTCTGTATCAGTCTGTGTCCCTTTTATGCCTATATACGGATATATCTGTCTATACTCTATCTGTGTCCATCTTTTATGCCCATATGCCCATGGAGATCTCTGTATCTGCCCATATGCCCACATGCCATATGCCCATGGAGATCTCTGTATCTGCCCATATGCCCATATATGGAGTTCTCAGTCTTATGCCCATATGGAGATCTCTGTATCTGCCCATATGCCCATGGATATCTCTGTATCTGCCCATATGCCCATATATGGAGTTCTCAGTCTTATGCCCATATGGAGATCTCATATGCCCATATATGGAGTTGCGGCGGGGAGCGCGCGTGCCGAATCTGTATCTGCCCATATGCCCACATGCCCATATGCCCATGGAGATCTCTGTATCTGACCATATGCCCATATATGGAGTTCTCAGTCTTATGCCCATATGGAGATCTCTGTATCTGCCCATATGCCCATGGAATATCTCTGTATCTGCCCATATGCCCATATATGGAGTTCTCAGTCTTATGCCCATATGGAGATCTCATATGCCCATATATGGAGTTGCAGTGATGTCACAATGACTCAGCGCTTGCGCCCGGCACTGCAGTGATGTCACAATGACTCAGCGCTTGCGCCGATTTTGCACCGATTTCCGCATAAGGAGATTCCGAACGTTTCGCGCCGGTTAGGGAAAACCGCGCGTCGGGTCGGGTCGAGGCCCGGCACTGCACTCCGTGCCGCGGCGGGGAGCGCGCGTGCCGAATCTGAAGCCGGTGGGACGAACGGTTCTCGAGATATGCGGATTACAGACAGACACACACGCAGACACGCACGCAGAAACTTCTCGCATTTATAGATAGATACTATAGGAGGATTTTTTCCCCAAAAAAAGTGAACAAAAAGTGTTCAAATAAGGTTTGTATGTGGCCACACCCACCAGTTCATTAAGTATGCCTGGTTGTCAGGTGGGTGGTGTTGTGACCCAGCTGAAGTTAACCACACCCACAGTGTTGTATGGTAAAAGGGGAGGGGATGAGTTTATGATGTCATTTAATCTGTGTTTTTTGATCAGGCCTTTGACTTTCTACACAGCGGTGTTGAAAGCCTCTGAGTGAAAAATGTTCATTGTCGCCTTCACTGACGAAAACTTTAAAAAAAAACAAGCTATGATGACTAAAATGTGACTCAGTAAATTACACTTTGTTCAAATGAAGAAAAAAAAAAAAAAAAAAAAAAACTAAAAAACTAAAACAAAATCAAAGTTTGATGTCAAAATCAACACTGCACTGCTGAGATTGTGGTGCCATCCTCTGCCTGTGTAGGCCTATTAGCCGCAGTGGTGCTGCGTGTGTGTGTGTGTGTGTGTGTGTGTGTGTGTGTGTGTGTGTGTGTGTGTGTGTGTGTGTGTGTGTGTGTGTGTGTGTGTGTGTGTGTGTGTGTGTGTGTGTGTGTGTGTTGGGGGGGCAGACAACAGTATACAACCAAGCTGTGAGCCGCCGCACCGCGCCGGTACCATACAGCCAGTCTGTTGTGAGTGAGTGAATGAGTGAGTGGCACAAGATTGAAATATAAGCCTATACACCTTATAGCAAAGATTTCTGAATTCCCAAGTGTGCCACTTGTATAATGTATGTCCCCCCTTGTGTGGAGTTTCTTAACCTGTAAACTGTATCTGTGTTAGTGTGTTTGGCTGAGGGCTAGCTCAGCCCCACAGATTGCTTTCCCCCCGCATGGCCCTTTCTCTCTCTCTCTCTCTCTCTCTCTCTCTCTCTCTCTCTCTCTCTCTCTCTCTCTCTCTCTCTCTCTCGTCGGTGTCTGCAGCATATGGCCATTGTGATGGAGGGTAAGAGGAAATGACAGGCCATTTGAAGATGCCTCTAGTCTCCCCGTCATGAATAATGCACCGGGCGATGCGCAGCAGCAGGTTCCTTATTCGGCATGCACAGGCTTCAAAGCTTATACCTGCGTCCGTCCCCCCTCCTGTCTCTCCCTGAGAGAGAGAGAGAGACAGGGGAGAGAGAGAGAGAGAGAGAGAGAGAGAGAGAGAGAGAGAGAGAGAGAGAGAGAGAGAGAGAAAGAGAGAGACTTACAGCACTGCGGGGAAGGCGAGACTGACACCGAAGCAGGGACTTGGTCAAACTCAATTAAGTCCAGCCAGGATAATTCCTATCCTTGTATTGTTCCTTTCAGTTTTATTAGGAAAATAGACCCGGCTTGGTCCGGTCGCACCTTGGAACGTCAACACCAATGACCGCTGTGAATGTTTAAGCAGAGTCATCGGGGCGCGTCCACAGGTCGAGGTGGCCGGCTAATGTGAAAGAAATTAACCACTAAAAAAAAAGCCTATGCTTTTGGGGTCCCCCAGGGCTCTGTAGTAGGTCTGCTCCTTTTTCCTCCTCTATAGACCAGTGTCCAGAACTGTTGGTCGGATGATTTTGGAGTTAAAGACATGTACAAGCAACAATTTATGGACTTTTAAGGCCTATTTAATACCTAAAAAGAAAGAAAGAAAGAAAGAAAGAAAGAAAGAAAGAAAGAAGACCGCATCAAAAGTAATCAACAAAATATACTATAACAACTGGTCAAATATTGTCCAAATGTGTCAAATTATATAAGAAAGAGGCAAGAATTGTAAAAAAATATATATCCTAATATATATGTAACCGAACACAGCTGAGGGCTAGTCATTGAAAATTTTTCATTTTCATTTTTTCATTTCATTTGAAAGCTGGGAATCATAGCTACAAAATGATATATTGGTTGTGAAGATTGACCCAACAGTTTTGTAGATATACCGGTAGCTTATATATGCCATGCAGAAATACTAGATCTGAGAAATTCAGCCTTTTAGATAAAATGTAACCTGCAAAATGTGAGGTTTCTCTTCACATTAATAAAAAAAAGTCTTATTTACATGCAGAGTTAAGCTCTGGCGTTTAAGTGAAATGTAGCCTGATATTTATGAAATGCTTTTGTGGCTTTTTCACATTTTAGAAAGAAAAAAAAAGCTAAAGCTGTGCTTTCCGAAATGACTGCCCCTCTGCTATGCTGGGACACATATGTGTATTAGGATGGCACCTGCTTGAGACTGCGACATGTTCCTGTTTGCGGATGCCTCAGATGTCCTTGTCCCGGTCAGATATAGTTTGCAGGTTAAAGAAAGACCCTCAGCTCTGAAATAAATAAGTTCTGCACCTGGCTCAGTGACAACAAACTATCAATACACCTGGGTAAAACCCAATCATCCTCTTTGGATCAAATCATAACCTCTTTGGATCAAATCATAACCTTAGCAAGGTCGATAACTTCACGGTCAAAGTGGGTGACAATGTAATAACAGGAAAAAACTCAATTGCCTACATGGGTTACATCTTAGAAGCTATTCCTTCCGGTGAAACAAATGACTACAAAGGTAATCAAAAAATCCACCAACAAACTTGTTTTTTACAGAGGATCTCCCCACTGGTCAATAACCATACACCGAACACTGTAGCGGGTGTACTCATTCAGCCCCTCTATGACTATATGGAGTCCATGCAGGGGCGTCACAAGGGGTAGGAAAGTGGGACTGAGTTACTAGGGGGACTGAGGGCCCTAGTAACTTTAGCTATTGAAAAATAGCATATATACAAGCTCAGAGCGCGGCACTCGGTGCCGCGCTGTGAGCTTGTATCTGCTATTTTTCAATAGTTAACATTCATGGGGGGCCCGCAGTGAATCCTTGTACCCAGGGCCCAGAGTTTGGTGTGACGCCCCTGAGTCCATGTATGGTATCGCGACGCTTCAAAGGCCCAAAAAACAAGGCTCCAAACAGCCCAAAAAGAACTAATTAGGGACCTGCTTAACCTTCCTTCTCGGGCTCACCTCACCGCTATTCACTTTTCAAGCGTGGGGTGGCTCCACAGATCATGGCTCCACAGATCATGTTCAACCCAGATTCGGCTCAAACCCTCAAAGGGTCAGATTAGTTTTCCTGCTATACCACTAAAACGTGGAACGCCCTACCGAAACTTCCTTTAAAACCGCTCTGAAAAAACACTTATGGCTGCTACTTGAAACGGGTAACAGTAAACTTAGCCTAACCTTACCTCCCCGGACCCTTCTATTGTAAATACCATATCTTTTTGCATTGTGTTTTTCACAACTGTTTTTTTTTTTCTTCTTCTGCATAGTACTGTGTTCTATCTGTCTGTCATTCAATGTTAAATGAGTTACTAAAAGGATCTCAATGTAGCCATGTGCTTTCCTGAGCTTATCCTTTTAGTTGACCTTGTACCAGTCAACTGTACTGTCATGAAACTGTACCTTTTCCCGTGTGTAAACTTCTAATAAATACTTCAATCAATCAATCAATCAAAAATAGCCGATCTACAAGCTCATAACGACTCGCAATGCAAGTCGTACTGTTCATAGTCCCCAGTTCAAATAGGGTTTGCGGCCTGAAAAGGTTGAGAACCATTGCACGAGAAGATCTCTTTGCCGAATTATAGCTGAGCTACTCACGACGCATCGCAACGTGACACCTTGTGAGCTTGTGGATCTAGGCGGCCTGCGAGACAAAATGCAGGTCCAAAAGGTTGTTGCTTTTGCAAGACAAACATTATAGCCTAAGCCTATAAGTACAATATTCAGCTACTTGTACTTTACTGTTGAGTATTTCCAATACATATCAGAGGCAAATATTGTACTTTTACTCCACTACAATTATTTGAAAACTTTTGTAGATTTTGATTATTATTGCAAAACATACATTAACCTCTTCAACCCTATATGCATTTCGGCCATTTGAAAATAGACGATCTACAAGCTCGCAATGCGTCGCATTGTGATCTTGTAGTCTTACGTAGTCTTACGTACATTTTGATGCCAATACTTTTTGAGCGGTGGTCACGCCGCTCCTATACGTGGCCGTGTGTGTAGAGGTACGTGTGTGTATGTGGGTGCGTCCGTATGTAGCCTCAAGCCTGTGGTGTAGTACCTTTTCTAACCACACATGTTAAGGGAGGGGCGCTGTTTTCAGGCCAGGCCAGGCCAGGCACACACACACACGCACACACACACACACACACACACACACACACACAGGGGGGAAGGGGGGAGGGGGGGGGGGGGGGGGGGGGGGGGGAAACCACCGCTCAGTTCACACGGGTGTGGGGGGGGGGGGGGAAACCACCGCTCAGTTCACACGGGTGTGATTTTTTACTTTTAGTCAAGTACATTTTGTATTCTATACTTTTACTTGTAACGGAGTATTTCTTCTATATTGCAGTATTGATACACTTTTACTTAAGTAAAACATTTGAATACTTTTTCCACCCCTGGTGATTTGGTGAGTCGCTCTGGATAAGAGCCTTCTACTAAATTGTAAATTGTAAAACATGATTCTCATGATGCTCAATCAGTCAAACCATGTCCAACTCTAACATGGTGATGAACTTCCTGTGCGGTGGGTTTCTAATTAATGTTCCCATTAAACCGATGACACTTATCGCCAAGTAAACCTACGCGAGCAACGAGAGGTGAAAATATCAAAAATACAAATCCCAAATCCCACAATTAGTTTTTTTATTTTCGTTGTTTTTGCTCCTCACTTTTCCCGAGGTCTTTGGAGGTCTAATTAGACTCGGATCTCCCTCCCAGCGGCGCCATCACCAAGGCCCACAGACAAACGTTCACCGGTGACTGAACGGTGTTGTTGCGTGTAAATATTTTCCATGTTTCTACACCAAAAACAAACACTTATTGCCACCCACATCATGCCATGCCGTACCGATACAGCCTTGGCTAATGATGATAAACCTATGTAAGGGTACAAAGCGTGGTTAATTAAGCCGATGGCTCATTAACACTGATGTCGCTCTGACATGTTGTTTTTTTGCCAATCATCGCTGCGGAAGGCTTTGGCTCCTTTGTCTTCTTCATTCACTCGGTGGCCAGAGATGCATTATTAACCCCTTAGGAACCACTTAACCACAATTATTTTCTAAATTAATTTGAATTATTCATTGCTTTTTTTGTTGCTTTTTTACTTATGTTTCAACTATTGGGATACTATAGCTTTAAAGTAGAGACCTTTTTTTTTCTTCTTCTTTTTCTAATCAAGTATCGGTATCAAAATGTACGTAAAGGACAACTGCAGGCTTTCTATTCCTGAACAGTTGCTATGCTATAATGGAAGTTCTTGTGATAATACAAATCTAAATATGGGTCAGTGACGTGACGCCCCAAAAAATGTGTTTTTAAAAAAACTTTAAATTGCAGGCATAAAAGTTATTTACTTTTGTTCTACTCACTCTCAACCTTATGGAAATACATTTTGTTTTTAGATATTTTATTGGAATCAGACTTTATTCAGCAGTTTGTTGTACTTGTGCCTAAAATCGTCATATGGTGTGACATGAAAATAATTGTTCATAAAATGAAAATGGAGTACATCTTTCTTAAGTTACTCACTTTATCAAAGTCCTTTATCATAACTAACCAGTGATCCACTATAGCTTTTTGAAAATTAATTATATCTGTATGTTTTTTTCATAATCGACACTCTGTGTGAGGCCCATGTTCATGATCTTACAACATATTTTAAATGTATTCTGTCAAAACTTTCTCTAAAATTACACAAATATTTGTGACTCTTCCTGATAATATTCTCTATGTAATGCATAAACATTTTTTTGGTTTAATCATTAATAAAGGTATGATTTTTCACTATTTGGAATGTCACACCAAATGATTTAGTGTCACACCGTATGATCATATCTTCATGTGTCAAAGCAAACTGTGTTTAACCTACCTATTAGTGAGTACTGAACTTTACTGATTGATTAAACAATTACCCAGGATAACATGGCCTTAATATTTCTGAACAGGATATTATTGTAGGGCTTTAACATGGGATAAGAAAGAATTGTAGTAGTAGATGGATGATGAGGATGTGCACACACCTAAGTCTTCTGCCGGCCCACGGCAGAAGGATCCTAAAGAGACAATAAGGCGCATAGCCACACTTGGAGCCAAGGCAACATTTTATTAACACCAATTAGTGGAAACAGAACTCAGCATTCAGGTAAATTGCTTTTTTCCGAAGTCTCCTGAACTTGAACACAGCATTTTGTGTTGAACAAATGTAATTAGGAATCATGACATTACACCACATCTCCACAACTCCAAAAATAGCTGATCTACAAGCTCTCGCAGCACAACGTGTTGAGAGCTTGTAGATCAGCTATTTTCGCTAGTTTTGTCTCGGGTCCTACCTTAACACTGTCCACTGTCCAGTCCAGTGAGTGAAAGTACAAAAGTATTATATCAGATTAGATTATACATTTAGACTGTATTGTACATCAGCCAGTCGTATTTGGTGAGGGTAGCAAACCGGCTGCCTTGTTGTGGTTCTGCTATGCCACAGACAACCTCCTGCTCTTCTTAGAAAATGCAGTCTCGCCCCTTTGGCTCCTCTCTCCTTGCTGGGTCATTGTTTAGTTTCTCCCTGTACTTTCTCGTTCTCTCAGCACTTGTCATTTTCCAGCTGACAAAAGAAAATGGAATGTATAGTTTAAGACAAAGAGAAAATATTGTTTAGATTGAAACAATATGTTAAGGTTTCTGTGAAGGGGTTTCTGCTCTGTCTGATGAATTTGAAGTATCACTGAATGAAGCTAAATTACATTTTATGTAAAAATGTTTAAAACAAATGTTTAAATGTACAAAAGAAACATGGAACTTTGTTATTTATTGTTATATCTGTAGTTAAATACAGTATAAATCATATGGTGTGACAATCAAGTCATATGGCGTGACAAGCAAACATGTCACACCAGATTAAGTGTCACACCATATTACTGTTTTCTCCATTTAGGTTTACCTTGAGGCTACTATGTACACATTAGCATGCTAACAGCATGCTAGCTATAACAAAGCAGCCTAGATCTACATGGAAATATGACCAAAACTTCAAATAACTTAAGCTTTTTTTAAAGAAAAGGTGTCACACCAAAAGACATCCAGAATGGTGAGTTTGTCAACGTTCACCTCAGACACCTGTCTTGCAGTTGTGCTGGGAGTGCTGAATAGCCTTACAGAAGAAGGACCTCTCTAGCCAATAGGTGTCCAAATAATTGCCTGTTTAATTTTTCCAAACTAGTGTCACACCAAATGATTTTGGGTTGGGGGACAAAATGTTTTTGATCAGAAATGACTGAAAACATTATGCTTTGACTTTGAAAAGATATAGGCTCAAAATAGACATTTTTTTTAGCCTAAATTCATTTTCAAATGATTTTTAGCAATTCTTTTTCTTAGTTTTATTCAAGTTCCCACTTTGAGAAACAAGGTCAGGACAGTCACACCATATGAGTTTTGCCATGTTTGGTTGAAGATTCTGAAGAAATGAGGAATGAAATGTTTTAATCTTGAGTAAGTTCACATAAAGCTTAATGTCCTGCACAATATTCAGAAGGTTTTTGACAAATATATTTTTTATTTATACATGTTTGACACCGAGGACAGCGAAAACGTTACGTCACGTCACCCACCCATATATATAGGCCTATATAAAAAAATCACACCCGTGTGAAGTGGAGCTGTGTGTGTGTGTGTGTGTGTGTGTGTGTGTGTGTGTGTGTGTGTGTGTGTGTGTGTGGATCATGTGTACCGATTTTTGTGACATTTGAAGAAAATATGTAGGAAAAGGATCAAAAAGTGTGTTTTGGAGAAAATTCAAGATGGCGGAAAATCTATCATGGCGCAAATGGGCGTGGCCTATATGGGGAGATGCGTCATGACCCAAGGAATCCAGGGAAAAAATATTTTTAATTTTCCGACCTACGGTTCAAGAGTTACAGGCCAAAACGTAAAGTGGGGTGTTATGGCGCCACCATGCGGCCAAATGACACAATTATTTTTTATTTAATCCTTGAAATCATTATGAACCTCCTCTCCAACTCTTGAAACTCTAGCCCCTATGGTTTGCGAGAGACAAATAATTGAATGTGAGTTTTTGCGATTCCCATTATAAGTCAATGGGGAAAATTAATTCACTAATAAATTAATATCAATTAAACTATAGAACCTTTCTCTTAGAAAAGTAATAGCCCACGATTCCCGAGTAAGCCGTTCGATTTGACATATGGCGCGAGTGTGAGGTGGCAAAACTGTGGGACTAGTGGCGTGCCGAAGTTTAGGAAGTTCAGGCTACATACAGACAGACAGACAGACACACAGACAGACAGACACACCCACACGGCCACGTATAGGGAGCCTGTGCTTTACACAGCTCCAAAAAAGTGAAAAATCTGCAAAGCGATGATATCACTGGCATACGTACAGGTTTTTGAACTGCCCACAGCTCTCCTAAGAGACCCTGAGCTGTATGGTGATTGTCTTAAGTACCAGCTCTTATATGCCTTAAAGCTGTACTGTGGAAGCTGCTCAACTAGTGGTCAGTAGCGGTATTGCTTTTTTCAGCCGTTTTTCGCCGCGGACCACCGGAACGGGGGTCCGCGGACCACCATGGCCCCCGCGACCACCGTGACCACCTCCGCCTCGCCGATACGAATAGACCAGGATTGAGGGAGTAGCATGCAAGATTATTGCTTCACCAATGTAAACACAGTTGTGAGGGAAGCTATTTTCTGAAGAGACAGCAAGACTCGCTGTGATTGGCCGGTGGTGTATGATCGGTGCTGTGATTGGCCGGTAGTGTATCATGTGGGAGATGACATCATTTTGCCGGGAAATACAGCCCCTGTCATGGGTATGTAGAAAACATATAAAGAAAAGGCTTTTGGGGCTGAAATTAAAGGTATATTCAGTGATTGTATTTCATTCAAATAAAAATATAATTGGTACATTTTCCGTTCATTCTCCTCACGAGAATGTGTGCTGACCATATAAGGACTTCCACCATGGTCCGTGTTGCGAGCATAGCTAGATTCAGTTTTCAGAGGTGGCCAGCCAGTCCTCGACCAATCAGGGTAGAGTATGGCCGTAGTTATGTTAAGATGATGGTAAAAATAAAAGTTTTGAGAACCACAGTCGCTCTGAATTAAGAACGTCTGCTAAATGCCTAGATTGTAAACTACTGAACTCATAAAATGCCACAGTAGTAAATCAGTATCATACATATCCTGAAGCTGGAGACGTAGGCCTACCGATATTCAGTGATTGGGTCTAATGATCAAAACGAGAACATTATAGTGGTGTAAAAAATCTATAAAAAACTAAACATTTCCACGCTGTAAGGCCAGTAAGGGACAAGATGACCCCCGGCCACTTTCATTATCACTGAATACACATTTAACGGAGTGGGTGTTCTAAAACTTTAGCGATTTAATAGTTAGGACAATTTTAAGATTAGTTTTATTAAAAAAGTTACATAGTATAACTTTAACTTAAAGGACAACTTTGTTTTTTTACAACAAGGGTTCATAGTCCTTAGAGAAAAGAAAAGATGAGTGTTCAAATGTTTTCATTTAGCTGCTTTCTATTGTTTTAGCGATTTTAGTGTTTTGATTTCAGTGGGTGGGGGCATGTATACAAGTGGCTAAATATGTATTTTTAGACACAATAAGCCGGCAATTTCTTTGTTTCTATTTACACCAGCCCCCATAAGTCATATCTGCCTATGAAAGATTGCGGTGCATCTTGGGAATGGGCTTATTGTGTCTAAAAAGACATATTTAGCTAGTTGCATGCATGCCCCCAACCTGGGGGCATGCATGCAAATCAATATAGTTAAAATCACTAAAACGATAGAAAGAAGTAAATGAAAACATTTTAACACTCGTCTTTTCTTTTCTCTAATGACTATCTAAAATATGAACCCTTGTTGTAAAAAAAACAAAGTTGTCCTTTAAAGGGCTGTCCATACTGTCTCCGACCCCCGAACCTTTCGTCGGAGAGTTCCGACATTCCGACGTACAGCTTTCCGAACTCTAATTCAGGGTCATGCTTTTCAGAAGATGCGAGTGACGTCATTTTGTAGTTGAACCGAACCTTTACAACGAAAAGTTTGGTGGTCGTAGACAGTATGGACAGGCCTTTAAGTTAAGGCATAAGCTGGTACTTAAGATAATCAAAATACAGCCCACAGAGTAGATAAGTGCTATTTCATCTTGAACATTAGTGAGGACCCATTATATGAAGATACAGACAGTGCGGTTCTATAGATCGGTTATTTTCAAAATACAGTATTCGTACACATTTGAAAACGTTAAATAGGACTTCTGTTATGCATAATGAGTCATTTACCTTTTGTACTTTAAACTTTAAAGTACAAAAAGTTTAAAGGGCGACTTCACCAATTTTGTGAGCTTGTAGAACGGTGTAGAATGTGTCATTTCAAAATAATCTAGGGCAGTGGTTCTCAAAGTGGGGTCCAGTGACCCTCTGTGTTCCTTGAGGGGGTCCCAAATGGACCCTTACAGGGTCTGTAACTCTGAGATTGTGCAAATGGTACCAAATGGTCCCATTTGGTACTCCATTTGAGTTATGGTGGCCCTTGAATTAAATAACCACAGATCTAGGAATAAAAAAAAGTCAATTAATAATTGCTACAAATGAGTAAACCAATAATTATTATTATATATTATATAATATATTATTATATTATCTTTATAATAATGATCTTTTTAACTTACTTTATTGACTTTCATTGTAGGGCAAAAAAAAGACACAATGTTAGCACCCACAACAGCAGATTGTGACAAAGTATGAAATGACAAAACTCGGTTGAGCGTTTTTTGTTGTTGTTTTTTTAATGGAAAAGAATTCTGGTTTGAATCATTATTTATTCAATCATTATTATTTATTGAGCGCATGGAAGAATTGACAAACTTTTATTAATCATTCTAAACACACAGATGTCAGAAACTGTTTTTCTTTTTCTTCTTTTTTTATTATTATATTTTTTTTTTACATATCGTCACTGTCGGGCAGAAACCTTGTATCTCCAAGTTTCAAATTTCTACATTTTTTTGCAAAGTAAAGCCCTGCTTCACCATACAAGGCTGTTGCACAAAAGTAGTGAAAACAGCAAATCTACAAGCACACAACTCCTCGCACCGCGAGGCGTTGTGTGCTTGTAGATCGGCTGTTTTCACTATACAGTAGTTCATTTTTTAAATGATTTATACAAAACGAACGGTTTTGGACATACAAGGTTTCCACCCGACAACGACAATATATATTTTGTGTGTGTAATAAAGTGTGAGTGAGACCTGTTTCACCATGCAATGTAAATTGATTGAGAATGTTTTGGATTGTAAATGTTAAATCTACGCTACGGAGCAACCACTAAAGATATGGTGAGCCTAATATTTGGAGTTACATCGTGTCACACTAAATAACTACACCACCCGGACCCAGGGCCGGATCTAGCCTTTAGCATTAGGTGGGGCAGGAAGAAATTATAGGAGGTTCACCTCCAGCCCATGCCGCTTCGGGGAAAAACATGGGGGGACAAACCCCCTAAATGCATAGAAAACTAAGCATTTTGGCACACTTACCTATAACACACAATACAAACAACAGGTCTTACACATATCTATCTCTCTCTCTAATATCTTATCAGTTTATCTATCCATCTACCTTGTAGCATAACATTTCAAATAGTTTAATATTTTCGAAATTTTAGATTTTTGCATGCCATCATGTTTGGTGGGGCAGACAGGGCATTTAGGGGGGCATTGCTCCCCCTTGCCTATGCCTAGATCCGGCCCTGCCCGGACCTCTAGCAAAGTTTAATTAGGCTTTAAAGTGTTTTATGTCTTGTGATCACTAATTCAAAGGTTTCTATTGAGGGGGAATGAACTCTTCCCACTCTCTTTGTGATCCTCGGTGGGATAAATGGACTATAATATTTTATTTTGGCCTCTCAGACAATCAATTTCTTAAGGGCTAACATAACTAATACTACTAATAATAAAACCCCCTGACAAAAAGGGGGAAAAAAAGAAGAAGATGTGAACACTGGAGATTCTGCAGAACAACAAGGTAAACATTTAACTTTTTTGTCTTTTTTTAACAATAATAATAAAATATATTTATAACGCACTTTAAGTTTTTGCTAATCATAGTCCTACAGTGTTTACAGGGCTTATATGTGCTACAATGGCATATAAATACTTATAGCAAAGGCAAAAAACTAAAACAAAAAACATTGCCAACAACCTAAGACTTGGGATGGGACGATATGCAAATTAAACATGTCACGATTATTGTGGCAAAAAAAATAGTGCGATTAACGACATTATCGCGATAATCAAAATATGCTTAAAACTTAAAATGCCATTTTGTTAACCACTCGAACCCCCAGCATTCCTATTCTGGGGGGAAGGTTCGCAATGTGTTGACAGCTTGTACTGTAGATCTGCTATTTTTGGCAAATCGATTTGTGTAGTGAAATAAGAGCTTACCAAAAGCTAATTCATCCCAGAGTATGATGGAGGACAATTTCATGATTTGTTTCCTTTTTTAAATAAATGGTAATAATCAGATTATAGTCCCATCCCTACATAAGACCCTTCTTGAGGTAAAAAAAAAAAAGTAGATTAAAAGTGAATGAAGGCAAAGAGTAGAAGGAAAAAAAATACACAAAAGCTTTGTTAAAGGAGTAGTTCACCCCCAAAATGCCTTTTTTTCTATTGATTACTCATGCCATGGAGACTTCAATAATATATGTTTTTGTATTTGTCGCATTCCTAAGACAAAAAATTGATTATAGTAAATTTACCCCCATTGATTCCGGATGGGGACCCGAATGCATGGGCCTGGTCGGGGACCCAAATGAATGGCAGTGGATGGGGAAACCGTCAAGGTACTAAAAAAAAGAAAGAAAAAAAATGGTGTCAGGAATGCGATAAAAACAAAAACATATTATTGAACTCAAGTCTCCATGGCATGAGTAAAAAAGTCATGAGAAAAAAAGGCATTTTGGGGCTGAACTACTCCTTTAACTCATTGACTGCCAAGGCCCGAGTTTCCCGAGTTATTACAGTAGTCCCAGGCTGCCACAGCCCGAGTTTCCCGAGTTGGAAGCCATTTTGAAAAAAATAAAAAAATAAAAAAAATAAAAAATTCAAAAAAAATGTTTTATAAAAAAAATGCCTAAAATGTATTAGGCATGATCGCAATCGCGAAATTGCATGGTTAGCCCCATAACAAACACATCTTTCAAAATGGCAAAAATGGCTGTTTTGTCTGACTTTGAAGGCTTCTATCTAGTGCACGGATCAATCTTTTGTGCACGGATCGTGCACGCCCATGCACTAGAAATTTAGGAAGGTGGCAGTGTTTGTTTTGTCTGACTTTGAAGGCTTCTATCTCATGAATGCCTGAACGGATTTCCAAGCGGATTGTTTTGTTTGAAAGCTGTTAAAAAGTACTACACATATGATGCATATATGGTGCATGTCCGTGCACTAAAAATTGATCCGTGCACTAGAAATCTAGGAACGTGGCATCCTGGTACTTGGCGGCCATCTTGAAAAGGGCATTCAATGTTAAAATGGTATGTTTTTAGTCGATTTTGCCTACTGTATAGGCCAGGGTTTCGCAAAGTGGGTGCCGAGGCACCCTAGGGTGCCTGATGCCAGTCCTGGGGTGCCTCAGAACACTTTGATACTATTTGTAATTCATCAATATCACTTCAGTTGAACCACTTAGACCATCTATGCTTAGTCAAATGTACCTGAGCTGTACTGTAGGCCACTTGGTGCGTTCTTTTTCGATCTCCTCGACAAAAAATAGCAGATCTATATTCAAAATCATTCTAATCATTATAATTATATCTCTGCTTTTTCCGTGGTCTGTTTTCTGTGCATGGTCCCTTGAACCCTGAGCATTTTCAGTGATTCCATTTATTATTTCATGCCACGGGACAGTTTGAATAAATTTGACACCATAATGTTATTTAATTTCTCCTATATTTATTCCCCCACTTCCGTTATATTCCAGTGCCTTTGACCTACTTTGAAGAGTAGGCGTTCCACGGCCATTCAAGGAGTATAAGCTGCCGCACTTTCACACAAAAATACCCATGTGAGTTTGGTTGTGTGAGACGCACGCACGGTCACACGCACGCGCGCACTCACAAGTGAATTATTTATATTGCTCAGGTCTGGGACCGGTCTAATTTAGGTGGAACCGTACTGTACTATACACAAACCTCAGGTCTGACATTTCTCTCGCTGAAGGCATAAGAAGAGGTACAGTATACTGTAAAGCACCGCTGAGACAGAGAGAGGGAGGGACTCGGAGGTAGAGAATAAAACATGCTGCTTCGATGCCCTTTGATCTTCCCTTCCCTCTGTTCTTTTTCGCTTTGTCTTCTTTTTTCTTTTCATTTTTGTGGTATATTTTACGGTATATATTTCGTGAAGAAGGACCGGTAAGAGGAGGGGGAGAGGATGGTGAAGCCGGGGGGGGGGGGGGGGGGAGGACTGTGTCTCTCTCTTCTGCCACTGCAACACACTCTCACTCCCCAAACAGCCTATCGTGACTTCTTGTGACCAAACGTCAAACGTTTGACTGGGAAAAAATCTTTGGTGGGGGACTGAAAACATGCAAAAAAATAAAAAAATAAAAAAGGCACTCTTCTGATGAAGTTAAAAAGCCTTTATTGGCGTGGCTATTTCATAATAGATGTAAAAAGTGGGATAACCCGTGTGTGGTGGCCAGCATGCATGGCCTTATATTGCATGGCAATATTTGAGGAAAGTGTAGTTAAGAAAGCTAAGAGAATAATTGCTGACCCCTCTCACGTTCCCTCTCATGTTCTGGGACTCTATAACGTCTACCCTCGGGTAGACGTTATAGAGTCCCAGTTAAAAACAAGAAAAGACATCTGAACAGATACAAATACTCATTCATTCCCATATCCGTTACTCTGCTAAACTCAGGCCGTTAGTAGGGTGTGATGACTCTAGTGTTATGTAATGTAATGTATGCACTTGACCTGTATGTCAGCACTGTGTGTTGTGCACTATTCGTTGTAATTTACTTTCTGTCTGTCTTGTCCTGTTGTATGTCCAAGACAAATTTCCTTCGGGACCAAATAAATTAATCTTGAATCTTCTCCAGGGTATGACGTTTGACTGGAATGACTGGAATGGGGTAACCTTCCCCTGTCTTCTGGTGACGTCCCGGCGCACTTCCGCACTCCAGGAATGCGGAAGGAACAGCGTTCTCAAACCCAAGACGTAAAAGGGTGACGGCTCCGCTAATAAAACAGTTAAAGCGACTTGAGCCGTAACAGGTGTTTGCGATAGGGACGGACTCGTTCCCATAGGGACAGAATCCTAACTCACATCCCCTCTAGTCAACATGTGTACCATCACGGCTAGGCCACACACCCCCTTCCAGCTAGTCAAATTCTGTCCCAAAAAGACCCCCTTTTTGCTGGGTTGTGGCCACTGACACGCACCCTGAGATGGAAGGCCGCCCCCCAAAGGTTTACACGACATCTCTGTGAATGGGGACAAAAGGTGTGTGTTGGGGGGGGCAAACTAGCTTTAGGGGAATTTTGTTTCATGCCGGATAAAATCATAGAAATAAGTATTCACATACATACATACATAATATGTAAGGAGGACTTTGTCCTCCGGCTGGTTTACCCCCCGGCTCCACCGGGCGTGTCGAGCGTCGCGTCAACGTCAACGCTGGGAACGCTCCAGTTTTAATCAATGAAGGGTGCTCCACTGCCGACGGTAACGTCAACGTCGGACGCTCCGGTGACGGCGTCCAAACTCGAAAATCGCCCCGGTTAAATTTTTTGACGGCGTCCACAACGTCCAGTCATGTATAAAATATGAATAAATGCATTGTAGGCTATATTTATTTAAATGTAGGCTATATACTGTACATGCATTTCTACTGTTGGCTATCCATTCACAAGGGTGACTAGATGTCCCAATATTCCTAGCATATTTTTTTATGTAATTACAGCGGTCTACTTTGATAAATTATGTACAACAGGCTATAATCATGACAAAACAAAGTGGCCAGTGGTGCATTGCTGCTCTCTGCTGAACATAGTGTGCGCTATACGTTCACATTCAGGTCACAAATAGTTTTATTCCTGTTTGAAAGTGATTTTCATGTTGTTTGGAAATGGGCTGTATTGGCCATAGAATGAGTACCTCACAGTCACAGCCGCTGCGCTGCGGTGGAGCCGGTCGGACGTCAATGAGACGGCGTCAATGACGCCGTCAAGACGCAGAGCAGCGCGACGCCGCCAGTGGAGCCCTGGGGTTAGGCCGTTGATACACAGTTAAAGAACCTGCTTCATTCCTGCCCTGGGGGGGCAGCGTCCAATTCATTCCATGTGGAAGTCACGTGCAAGCTTGTCTCTCTTGCCTTGAGAGCAACCTCAAAGTGGTTATGACAGGCAAAAAAAAGGTAAATCAGGGTTAGGGTTTGGCTAATATTGTTGATGACGTCACAGCGTGCCTCTACTGTACTTCACTGTACTGTACTGTCTGTCGGCTGGCCCGCCTCCCCTTTCCCGCACTATGAAAACCAGGAGGTCACATTACGTGAAAATGTTTTTTATTACTGAATGTATATAAAAATGATGAGGTGAAACCTGATTCAGGCCAAATTATTGTACTGACTTAGTCCAGACTTAGGCCATTATCTTGGCCTAAGTCACAAAACCACGTGACTTACTGTAGGACAACAAATATATATTTTGGCCCAAAGCACACTTATAATTTACCAGTGGTGGCTAGTGTCACAAGCTGACTACCAAGTATTCACCTGGCAGACTCCTCCGGTCAACTAAGTATATACTTTAAGTGGTTTAAGAAATCCAATAGGCGACAATAGGGGAGAAATATCAGCGTTGTTATTCATAGTGCGCCATGGGGGGACGAGAATAATTGTTGTGATAAATGGTTGAAGACACCTGTGTCTAGTCACGGTGCCAAAAGGCAACTGCAGAAGATGATTTCTTTAAGAAGGCAGCCGGGAGAGATCAGACCCTATTAGCCGTTGTTCCAGACGCCCATCTAAAGGAGGAAAGCATGTTTTTCATCTCAGATGCCAGAGACAAACCCTCTTTTGTCGGGGCAATTTGTTGATGATGATGCATGATTATGATAAGGGTTGTGCGAGCGAGCGAGCGTGCGTGCGTGAGTGCGTGTGTGTGCGCGCATGAGTGTGTGAGTGTGTGTGTGTGTGTGTGTGTGTGTGTGTGTGTGTGTGTGTGTGTGTGTGTGTGTGTGTGTGTGTGTGTGTGTGTGTGTGTGTGTGCGCGCTTCAGGGGCTAAAGGCCCCTGAAGCCTGAGGCTGATGGAGCCAACATGCAGTAATCAGCCCGGGTTTAGATTGAGCCCTTGATAACAATGGGTCCCTGATTGCTCATAACTACCCCAGGGCTCCAGGTATTTGGAAGACGTATTATTTTCATTTGATTGACAGCTATTCTGGCCATCATCAAGTGTTTTTGTGAACGCATAATTCTGTCGCTATCGGGGATGACATACCTAAGCTTATTATATATATTTTTATTAAGGAAATGTGACCTGTGTTCCAATGGATCCAATGTTGTCACAAGCTCTTGTTAACGCAATCACTGCCAGGTAATTAATCCGCCAAGGCTAGGGTTTTCCAGTGTTTTTAGCTTATTTTCGCCGGCACCAGGATGTAAACAAAAACCACATGGCCAGGCAGACTATATCGTCTTTTCTTTCAACCGCTAAAAGAAAACAAATTATCCGCGATTAACCGGTCTTTAGTTAGGGTCCGTAGAAAAAAAGCTTTTCCTAAATCTGATCAAATTGAGCCGGTCGGAGCGATTTTTTTATTCTGGGTTCTGTAGTCCTGGGATCACTCAGGGCTTGTGGGAGAGTGTGTTTTCAGCGAATCACTGAAAACTAATGATGTTGATCTACGTCTTTGGCGGTCAACTGTTCAAACAGGACACGTTTTTTTTTTCTTTTACACCACTGGTTGTATGGCAGTGTCATAAGCTATCTAAATACTTAAAAGCCATGCTTGAGTAAAACTAAAGATACTGTATCTTAAATCAATAGAGAGGAGCAATTTGTCCCAGTAACGGCATTCAAGTAGCTCAGCAACTTTGCACCATGTAGCTTGTGTTGCTTTTCAAAAGATTCGTTTGTGGGATGAGCTTTCACAGATGCTCTCTCCATCCATTTGTAGCCTAGTTTTGCGGTCGTATGCCCATGCAGTTTGAAGTGAGCGTATGCAAGCTTGAGGATTGGTCAAGACTCACATGACATTTTGGCTATCCAGAAGCATTTATTATTAAAACCAGGTTCACATCCGGGGTAGAAGAGGAAAGTTACCGCTTTAATTCATGAAATAACTCACACAAAAAATGTATAATAATAAAAAGAAAGAAAAATTCAGCAACATTACTGCCCAACAGTCAATGCTTTAGACAGTGGTGGAAAAAGTACTCCAATGTTTTACTTTGGAGTAAAAGTATCAATACTGCAATGTTGAAATAGTGTGTAAGGGTGCACACACACCAAAATATATCATGCCAGTAGAGGATTTCTGCAAAAAAACACTCAATTCTCATTGAAATGCATTGGCGGAAGAATGCGGATTCCACTCTCATAGGTATTCTTTTGGTGTGGTCACCCTAACAAGTAAAAGTCTGGAATTCAAAATATACTTACAAAAGTAGTGCTATCAAAATGTACTTAAAGTACCAAAAGTAGAAATTTGCTAGAAAAACGGATTGTGAGCTTGGCTATTTTCAAATGGCCAAAATATTCAGGGCTGAAGTGCATGGGTAATTCATGTTTTGTAATAATAATTACAAATAATTGTAGTGGAGTAAAAGTGCAATATTTGGATCAGACATGAACGTGGAGTATAGAAGTAAAAGTAGCCTACTTAAAACTGGAAATACTCCAGTAAAGTAAAAAATACCTCAAACTTGTGCTTAACCCATTCAGGCCGGGTACACATTTTAGTGTATGGGAGGGGCTTACAGTACATGTACAGTATGTATCAATTTGTTTTTGTAGGCTAATTTCTGATTTGGGCCTAACTATAGGTTAGGCCTGAATGGGAAACAGTACCTGAATAAATGTACTGTGTTACTTTACACCACTGGCTTTAGAAATAAAGTGAATAAAAGAAACCAGGTAGACAAGCAGGTGGAGGACATTTTGCCTCACCTTCACTTTCACTATAAAGGCTGAGATTCCTGCTGGCAGGGCACATTGTGCTCACCTGGGAATAGTCCACAAGAAAAAAACACACACATATTGTAGTTGAAGGGAGACCTAATGCTGCTCCGAGTCCCACGGCGTATTGGAGCTTTTTCCACATATTGGTTTCCAGATTAAAGCACTGTAGCAGATATATCTAGTTCACAGGGATGTTGTACTGTGCATACTGCAGCCTATTTATTTGGAGTGCTATCGTTGCGATCGGGGAGAAACCGCCTCCATATACTAACCTTTGGTGTGGATACCCGCCAGTGGTGGAAAAAGTACTCAAATGTCCTACTTACAGTAAGTAAACGTATAAATACTGCAATGTAGAAATACCCTCACACCAAAATACCTAGAGTGGAATCCGCCAATGCATTTCAATGAGAATGGAGCGTATTTTGCAGAAACCCTTAGGCTGCCCTCAGACCAAAATGGTCGGCAGTGGATAAACTCTTCTGGTGCGCAGCTGGCAAAAAACGCAGAGAGCATATTCCGTCCCAAAGCCAGTGACGCCCCTGTCACTCACTTCCCGCACCGCCCTCCCTCCCTGTAGCCTGTTACACTAGCGTAGCGATCCTCATCATATTTTACGTGTCAACTCTATAATGGACAGGCGAAGGGTACTCGCCCTTGCTTTATTGGAAGGGGAGATGCAACAAGCTAAAAAGAGAAGAGTTTGGGTGCACGATACTCTTGATCAAAACAAAACATCCCTTCCTGATTCTCAGAATGTTACGCCTTCGACTCACCCGATTGGACAGGGGGGGAAACCAGAATCTGCGTGGAGAATTTCTTTGCTCCATCATAAACGCAAGGTCTGCGCGGAGCGCAGATATCCTCCACTGACATGAAACCGCCGCCTTCTCATTGAAATTCATTGGCGGAACGCGGATTCCACTCTCGTAGGCATTTTGGTCTGAGCCCAGCCTTACAAGTAAAAGTCCAGAATTAAAAATGTACTTGAGTAAGTACAAAAGTGTTGGCATCAAAATGTACTTAAAAGTACCAAAACTAAAAGTACAGAATGTTTGAAAATAGCAGATCTACATGCTAACAACACGTCGCGCCTCGTTGTGAGATCGGCTATTTTCAAATAGCCAAGGTATAAAATAGGGCTAAAGTGGTTTATGTATGTTTTATAATATTATAATGCATATCGGCAAAGTAACTAGTAACTAAAGTCTTCAAATAATTGTAGTGGAGTAAAAGTACAATATTTGGATCCGAGATGTAGTGGAGTAGAAGTCAAAGTATTGGAAACTGGAGGTCATCACCAATGTTCATAATAAAATAGCACAATTTTTTTCTACTCGGTCCAAGTCTCCTAGGAGAGCTGTGGGAAGTTCAGAATCCATCGTCTTGTGACATCATCATTTTCACACCAAAAATATTAATCAATATTTTTGAAAAAAAACATTTCGATTTTTATTATCGCGAGAACAATGGCTTCCACTTTAACATTGCAACTTTTCAGGAATAGAAAGCCTGCAGTTTCAATTAGCTTGGATTCCCAATCGATGATGTCACAAGACGATGGGTTTCTGACCTGCCCACAGCCCTCCTCTGAGAAAAGCTATTTTTTAGTGAGGACCAATTATATGAAGATAGGTTGAAAAGTGGTGAAGTCCTCCTTTAAGTACAGTAGGCTACTTAAGTAAATGTACTTAGTTACTTTACAACACTGTGGATACCCCCCCGTAAATTGACACCCAACTTGATTATACTACAGCTTCACACAAAAGCAGCAGATCTACAAGCTCGAGGTGTGGCACGTTTTCAGCTTTGAACTTTTGCTATTTCTTTATTTGAATCCTGAACATGTGCAGTTTTGGACATGAGGTTTCCACCCTACTGGCGACGGGCATTTCTCCTATTGAGTCAAATTAAAGATTTGCTATTTCTAGAAGAAATACAATATTTAAGGTGTTTTTCATTTTACATTGTAGTTATAGAGGACAATAATAATGTATTATTAAGGCATACAGTATGTGTCGTATTAGCCAGGGATCCTTTTAAGACGGCGTGCGGATCCTCTCCTTTCTACAAAGATGAAAATGATGTCATCTTTGGTGCCTGGTGACTCAGTTACCTAGTCTCTCTGCAATGACTAAATTATAAATCTATAATAACTCCACATCAGTGCACAGAGCACACAAATAATGCATTGCTTCCTGTGAGCTGGCTATTGCAGTAGGGGTGCACCCAGGGGCGGCCTTAAGAATTGGGAGGCCCGTTTCAAGATCTAATTTGGTAACGTTTTAACGTGTCTAGCTGTCCACATGACATGATTAACACTGTGTTTCATCTGACTGGATGCGACCATAGGATGCGACAGACCAGTGTTGCGTCCATGTTTGTTGTTGCCATCTTAAAATGAGCGTGCATTGTTGTTAATTAGTGGTTGAACAACTTGCCAACTTTACCCACAAGTGCCCTCTCGTTTGAAAGGCTCTGTGATGTATTCTAACTAATAACAACTTGTTTTGATAGTCCATCCAACAACTAAACCGCGCGCCTAGCTCGTATTCCAAAGTCAAGCCGATCGGTGTGCAGCGCCACAGCGTGATAGAGGGGGGCCCATTGAGGGGGGCTTCCGATGGAGGGTCATTCGCATTGAGCGTCATTTATTTGGACTGAGATTTACCGGCAGTCGGAGTCCCCCCTGGCAACAGGACATAGGCAGAACTAGCACGTTACAGAAAGGGGGCCCCAATGTGAGAGGGGGTTTCCGATGGACGATCATTCGCATTGACCGTCATTTGGACTTAGACTGACCGGCAGTCGGAGGCCCCCCTGACGGCCGAGGCCCGTTTCAATTGAAACTGTTGAAACATAGTTAAGGCCGCCAGTGGGTGCACCAGTTACAGTACAGTAACTAATCAGTTTAATTGAATCATTGAAATTTAAACAACCCAAGGAAAAATAGCACAAAATAGTCGATTTACAAACCCACAATAATGCTACTCGTCGCGATGCGGTGTGACCTAGATTGCTATTCCTGCATGACACGACAACGTATAAAATAGGGCTTACGTGGTTGATCAGACTAATTGATTACGTTGATTATAAAAAAATACAACTTTTAATCAATTGTTTTATTGCGACTGTAGGTCAAAATCTTTACTATGAAAACCTGCAGCTCATGTGTGCTTCTCTCCCTTAGGGCGTCTTACTGATGGATAAAAACGTATTCAATGAATCTAATCAGAAAATGTTATACTCTCTAAGAAAATAATCAATATAAAGCCCTATAGCCTATATTAATTCATCTGCATACTGTGCGATTTGTGTCGTGGTGACTCTTCCATCCTGACTCAGTATGCAGTTGGCTTTCTCCTTTTGCCATCTTCAAAGCTCCGGAAACAATGTCAATATCTGTAAGGAGACAAACATAATTCACTGGCCCCAGATGAAGATGCATCACAAGCCCATATTGCAATCTATTGCATCACAGAGCAAATTACAATACTGTCAATTGTATCCATGGAACTCTGAAGAGCTGTCAAGATACTGAAACTGTACACATAGACCCCCCCCCCCCCCACACACACACACACACACCCCAGTGCTCCTTGTTGCATCACTCATCTTTATTCATAGGGAAGCTAAACTGTTCAGTGAAATTTATACTGTGAATTATATATTGATTTGGGGGGAAATTCCAAAATGGCATTATGGAAGCACTTATAAAATGGACATTTTGTGTCTGGTATGCGAAATAGCCTAATTCCAAAGCAGGGTTGAAAGACACACAAGCTCTCGTTGCTAGGGAGTTCGGGTAGCCTGAATTTTAATTTAGTTTCTCTCCATTATTCAGTCTCAAACCTTTTAATTTCAAGGACCAATATGAAGAGGTAGGGGGAGCCAGAATGGACTTTGGAACCCCCTATATTCTATAAGGAGGTTAGAGGCATTTTGGGGTAAAAGTGGGGAACCAGGCCATCTAACTATTAATTTACCAAATATCTGCCTTAAGTTCTGACCGTCTGACCGTCTGTCTGCATGTTGACATCACTGATACTAAACAGTGTCGCCACTATGGTAACAATGCCCAACTGACATCACTGACTGACATCACTATATAGTGCCCAAATTTGGAGATGACGTCACAGACTGGCCTGGACACGGAACACCATGTGGGCATAAAAGAGTGCAAAATCCTTCCACGTGAGACGTGCTGTGAGCTTGTAGATCAGCTATTTTCAAATAGCCAAAGTTTATAAAGTGCTTAAAGGGCCTACACCATGCTTTTAAAACTATATTTTTTGTATAAATATATGCTCAAAATTGAGTCTTAGACAGGTTTTAACCCTCAACAAACACTCTGACCATTCTTTTTGTTTGTTCTAGCTCTACTATAATGAGGCTCTCCAGCTGCAATACCAAAAAAAAGTTTTTTGAAAAAAAGTTTTTGAAAAAAAGTTTTTTGAAAAAAAAAAATGTTTTTGAAAAAAAAAATGTTTTGAAAAAAAAATTGAAAAAAAAAAATTGTTTTTTTTTTTTTTTTTTGACTCTGAAAAAAAAACGGGAATCCGTGTGACGTCACACGGATCAACTCTCAGAACAGCACTGTTCTGAGAACCCGTGGAAAGCTTTTCATCTCTGTCTTCCCAAAACCAGAGAAAGACACAATGGTCAGAAATAGGACTTTGTGAGGATAGAAGGTGCCAGTGGGACCCCAAAAAAAGGTTTTAAAATAGAAAAAGTGAAAATTCATGGTGTAGGTCCTTTAAGCGATTATTGTATGTTCTGTAATAATAATCAAAATCTGCAAAGTAACTAGTATTAAAGTTTTCAAATAATTGTAGCGGAGTAAAAAGTACAATATTTGTCTCTGACACAGTGGAGTAGAAGTAAAAGTACAGAACATTGGATTTACTCCAAATTGTACCTTATTTTACTTATACACCACTGCTTAAAGGAGTAGTTCAATTTGATAATAATACATTTACGCCCTTTACCATAATACATTTTTTGTCTTAGGAATGCGACAAATACAAACAAATATTATTGAACTCAAGACTCCATGGCGTGAGTAAGCAATAGAAAAATAGTCATTTTGGGGGTGAACTACTCCTTTAACACTGCAGTTATACAGTTTTTCAGGCTGTTCTGCTCAGAATTCCATTAGTCAGGGGATATCTTAGAAGGTCCTGGAATAAATTCCTTACCGAAGACTTTCTTTGCCAATGTGTTTGTAAAGGTGTCTAGTAACACATCTCACAAAGACTGAAATTCAGTTTCCCTTGGAGAATCCGTTACAGCTGCTGAAAGTTGGGATCCCATTAAATTAACTATACAGGATAAAACACACCAAAATAAATATGCTTTAAGTAGCATGTGAGGGGTCAAACTAGGGGTTTTTCATGATTCTGATTCCATTGCAAGCATTTGTTTTGCACGAAAAACATTCCTCCCACAAAACTGTGAAAAGTGATGACTCATCACTAAACCATAGTTTTCTGGGTCAGTTTTTAGCCCAAGGAATGATAGTTGTGCAAAGCAAATGCTTGCAATGGATTCAGAATCAAGAAAAAAAAATAGTTTGACCCCTCACATGCTACTTAAAGCATATTTATTTTAGTGTGTTTTTTCCCCCTGTATAGTACATTTAATGGGATCCCAACTTTCAGCAGCTGTCAAGGATTCTCCAAGGGAAACTGAATTTCAGTCTTTGTGAGATGTGTTACTAGACACTTTTACAAACACATTGGTGAAGACATTTTTTGGTAAGGAATTTATTCCAGGATTTGACACTATTTCTGAAGATATCTCCTGACTACACGTGATCTGAAGGCTTTAAATGTGCTGTGAGCTTTCCTGAGCCTTATACTGATGTCCCTGCTGCGTGTGTTGTGCAAGAACTCCTGCTCCTAGATAATGTGAACTCTCTCAACATAATCGATAGAGTTACCATCCACAGGAAAAGGTCTGGGTGCTCGGAAGTTCAAAAACAAAAGAGTAACGAAGGTGTTCTTTGGTGCAGGGGACTGAAAAGTTTGCAACTAAGGAAAAAGAAACCACAGCACTCTTCTAGTGAAACATTAGCGTGATTGGTGGACACAGAACAACAGCAAGGTCATCAGCAGCATAATGAAGATCTTCTCGCAGGGCTAAATCAATTTCAGTTAGTCTTAATTTGTTTTTAAAGTGGCTTTGCTGGTTCAGTTTAGTTTAATTTGATTAAAATAAATCTTTTAAGCATCATTTCAGCTTACTAAAATGCTTTTTTCAATTATGTTTTTAGTTATTTAGATGGTTTTAGTTATCTAGTGAAGAGAGTCCACTGGTTGGCCCCCCATACGTATTACCCCCACCAAGGAAAATAAAGTGCTTTCCTGCGTGTTCCGAGCTTGCAGTTCTGCTTTTGTTTGATGCTTTAGTGTGACACTGTAGTATGATCAAGAAGGGTGTTAATTAGGCTTCAAAAAACTAAAGAAACTAAAAACTAATATTTGAATATTATGAAGATGAGAGGTTTCTGGCCCGACAGCAACTATCTGTTATTTTTGCGAGATCACAAACGGCAAAATCACACCTTAGACGAAAAAGTTGGTATTGGAAGTAGAAGAAGAATGAATAATATGTGGCAGCTATTTTATTTTCAGTATTTTAATCTTCAAATGAACCCTGGCTAATAAGCCTTATGCCTTGATCCAGGGGAAAATAAAAAAAGAAAGATAAAAAGGGGAGAAAAGGATGAACTATATATATATATATATATATATATATATATATATATATATATATATAAAGTAAATATTTCATCTGTTTAATTTTTTATTCTAGTTATAGAGAGCAATTATGGTATATGAAGACTTAAGGAAGTGATGATCTTGCACTGTGTATCAAAGATACTAGATCACCCTTGAAATCTTGGTGGTCCTTTTTAAATACAACCCTAAATAACCCTAACCCGAATAAGTGAATTTGGTATCACATTTCAGTTGAGTGACAGGTAAACACTCGAAGATATCCAATATCCAAAGTCTGCATTTTTATTTGACAAATATCTGCCTCAAAGCTAATGGGAGTCAAATTCAGAGGCGGAAAGTTTTCCGGGGCATGTTTACTTTACTTTACTATTCCACTACATCTCAGACACAAATATTAAACGTTTAGGCCTGCTAATTAGTTGAAAACTTTAGTTATAAGTTGCTTTGTACATTTTGATTGAGCTTCAAGATCTGCTATTTCTTGTACAATATGTATACATCTGAAAACTTGTGAAGTGGGATATTCTGCATAATGACTACTTTCTCCTTTCGGTACGTAAATTATATTCTGATGCCAATAATTTTGTGACCTTTAGGGCACAAGTGTTTTTTTGCGGTGTGACCTTGCCCTGGCCCCTTATGCCCCTGATACACGTAGTAATTTCTTCATCAATATCAACCAGCAACGACCAGAGGCGTCAATTGGGTATGGCTAGGCATGGCAGTTGCCATACCTTGGCTCAAGGAAAAAAAGTACTTCCTAAAATAAATTCATGGCTGTTGATAAGCAAGGCAACATGACTGGTGTCTTGCACACGTGAAGGCACGAAAAATGTATCCAATGATGCTGTCAATGGCCATACTATTGACGCCTCTGGTCGTTGCTGGTTGATATTGATGAAAAAATTGCTACGTGTATCAGGGGCATTACTCAAGTAAATTGTGATACATTACAATATTGATACTTTCACCCAGCGCCGCTGCCCCCTATACGCAGACTACGCACTCTGCGTAGGGCCCCGCCGACCAAAGAGGCCCCCCACCGCCCCCTCCTCTGCAGAAAAGAACGTACCGAACTGACTTTTTACACCAGCGCTACTTCCATCTTAGCCTGAATGAGACATCTCTGATAAACCTCGCATAGCCAGACTTAATCATGTCCCTGATTGGCTGTCCCGGCTCTATGCCGTTGTCCCATTGGCCAAAAAGAAAAAGGAGCCAACATTTTTTGACTGTGGAACTCTTTGGGAGTTTCCGCCCCGCCCCCCTTTCAGAGACTAGTGTTTGTTTACTTTCGCTTTGACAATGCACGTTTATCTTTCTCTGGATATGAGAGAAAGAAAAAGAAAAAGCGTCAAATGGAACTGCGGCAACAGCAAACAGGTAAATAAACATTCTTGCACTGTCAGTTGTAACTTGTGTTGTGCGATGGAGCCACGTTGCTGCTTTAGTGGCGATATGCAAGAGCTTTGATCTTGCGAGTTAGCCTCCCTCGCTGTCTGTCGCTTACAGTCGCTATAGTCTTCAGTGCGCTCTTTCTCTGTGACCATTGTCTGTGATTTGTTTCTGCTTTTGGTTGGTTTTTGGTTATGTTTGTTTGTTGTTGCTAACTAGCTGCTGTGGGTTCTTGACTTGTTGTGAGGTGTGTGCAGTGGTATAAAGTAACTAAGTACATTTACTTAAGTACTGTAGGCTACTTAAGTACAACTTGAGTTATTTGTTGCTGCTTTTACTTCTACTCCACAACATCTCAGATCTAAATATTGTACTTTTACTCAACCTCAAATTCATTTGAAAACCTTAGTAACTTTACTATTCATTATGATGATATTTTTATCATTATGATATTATAAATCATACATAAACCCCTTTAACCCTATTTATGTTTTGGGGGGGCAGAGGATTTAGTGCTATATGTAAATTTACAAATGATATGTTTCAGATCATCGCCTTGGCATAGCCTACATCTATGCTCATTTTGGGATATTTGTCCAGTCCTTTGTTATGTTAGGCTACTTGATGCTACATTGCATGACAATTCTGCAATTTGGCATATTTATAGATAAAAAAAAAAAAAACAGAATTAAACCCATTATAAAATTGATTAAAACATTATTTTTTCGCGGAAGGCCCCATGGTAGAATCAAGCTTAGGGCCCCCGTGGGCCCAAAAACGGCTCTGCTTTCACCCAAGTAAAACATTTGAATACTTTCCCATCACTGCACATGTCTGCTTCTGTGCTTCGATACTGATGGGAGTGAAATTCCTGGGTGATTTGAATCCCAAGACAGACGATGATAGATGGTGATGTCATTGTCGAGGCATAGAGAGAGTAAAGGCCTGTCCATACTTTGACCGAAACCGCCGTTTTCGGTCAAAAGGTCCTTTTCAACTATAAAATATAATTCCTCGAAAGTTCTGGAATGCTTTTTCTCCGAACAATAGTTCTGAAATTTGCACAACGAGATGTTGTCACTCGCCGAAATCAGGTTCGGTGAAACTGCAAACGTGATTGGTCGGTTGGATCCCCCCCCCCCCCCCCCTCAGCTACTGTACATTGGAAAGCCTGGTGACGCGAGGCTACTGTACATTGCTTTTGTTTTTGCTTTGCGACCCGCGAAAACTACTACTAGTGTGTCGGTGCATGCTCAATGAGCGGCGCGACACGGCGACACGACGCAGAAGGTCGTCAAAACGACTGGCAGACATTCACATTATTTCAAAATGTTTCTCCTCGTCCATGCCCCTCATCCCCTGAACGAGAGTCTGATACAGGCCAGCCTTGGCGTATTTAGCCTGCGGACACCGACGGCTAGATGTGCTCGCCTCCTCCTCAGTCGCACAAAGCAGGGCAAAATCCTCCTCCTCCTCCTCCTTCCTCCTCCATAAACCTCCACAATACGTGCCACCGCTTCCAACTTCCAACGTGCCAACCCTCCGAACAGGAGCGAAGTATGAACATCGGACGCTTTTTTTTCGGAAAAGATAAAAAATAAAAAAGTTTATTTTTCAACCGAAAAGTTCGGTTCTGTCGAAGTATGGAGAGGCCTTAAGACTCACCACCAGCTGGTGTATTGTTAATTTCAAACACACATGACCATCATGCATCCACAAACATACATAGACGCGTGTTAACCCCCTTACAACTGAGAAAGCATCTGTGTTATTTCAGTTCTAGAAAAAAAAAATAGTAGGCCTAATATAGCAGATATACAATCTCACAGGGCGTCACTTTGTACCGCGCTGCGAGCATGTGCATCTGCTATTTTTGAATCTTTTTTAAAAATCTTGAAGGTGTTTGAAAAGGTTTGAATAATTTGGATTTTCTTTTTTACACAAATTTTCTCTTCTGTGTGTCCCCATACAATATTTTCCTGATGAAGACCTAAAAGGCAAATATGAACGTTGTTCCAGTAATAAAATAAAACGCATGTTTTTTTTGTTTGTTTTTTCTGCTTAAAACAATGTGCGAATGTTTTATCTTCTGAATGATTCTTGCCTTTAATCCTTGATGTCCAGCACCTGGCCTAAAATAGCAGGCATACGATGATATGCACACAATCTTCCCTGTGAACGGTTTGCCTGGCTCCAGCCAATAGACCCGCCCCCTCTCTGAGTGGACTGCTTCTCTTGGTCTGGAGTTGGCATATGACGCGCCTCTTTTTGTCTGTGTCTTGGCGCACCAACCAATGAAATCAATGCAAGACGGAGGAGGGGTGGGTCTAACTTTTGAAAATCAACTGAAACAGTGGAGGGAGGGGTGACTCACCAGAGTTCTTAATTGCTCCCTTTGAACTTCAAAAGGGTTGTGAATTGCAGTCATTGATTGAGCCATACAAGTGTCAATAGCTCGTTAGTGATTCTCTCTAATCAATGAAACATCAAAGACAATGCCCTGTTTGATGCCTGTCATAGAGGGGAGGGGGAGGGGAGAATGTTTTGTGTACACAAGTCAAACACAACCCCTCCCACCAGATCTCTTGTGACTGGGAATTTCAAATTTTAAATCCCTTCCCCTTTGAAATCTCAACACAATGGGACAATATCAGACTCAAGCTCCAGCGCAGAGTCTGAAATCAGGCTAGTGAACTGTCCCTGGCACAAAACATTTTCAGATGGGGTTCCCATCTGAAACAAATCATTTTGGGAGTCCTTGGCGCAAAAAAAAAAAGTTTCTAGAAAGCATTTGAAGAATGGGCCTAAAGTCTATATGGGCTAATGGGTTTGACTGTCAGCACAGCTCAGCCAGTCTGAGCAGCAATATTTGCACACAGCCACATCCATATCCATCCACGGGAGCGAGAGCCACGACGTCTGGGCTAATTTGCGAAAGGCTGTTTAGAAGGCCGACGGTGTGAGAAGCCATTCATCACAAGACGGCGCGGTGCAGAGTCAAGCACGACTCCTCTGTCTCCATCAGGCCTAACCCGAGAACAATGCATCACTGCTGAGAGAAGGGACACTGAAAATGTTCTTCTTATGTTGCTTTTCCTATTTTTACCTTTTGTCCCTTTTCTCACAATTACCGTGTTTTGGCCAAATATTAGCAAATCGAGGGCCCGGGAACCTAATCGCTGTCGGGGGTTTGACCCCAAAGGACAACTTTAGTTTTTTACAACAAGGGTTCATATTTTAGATTGTAATTAAATAATATAAAAGATGAGTGTTAAAATTATTTCATTTACTTCTTTCTATTGTTTTAGAGATTCTTATTTCAGTGGTTGGGGGCAGGGCCGTTTTTAGCTATAGGCGGACTAGGCGGTCGCCTAGAGCGCCAGCCTAGAGGGGGCGCCGAGGGGGCGCCGAAATGGAGGGAGTGGACCCAAACCAGCCCAAAACCGACCCAAAACCGACTAAATTCACGGCAAAACCCGCAAAAATCGCGCGCGCGGGAGTGGGGGGGCGCATTCGAGAGAGCTCGCCTAGAGCGCCGATTAGGCGCGCTACGGCCCTGGTTGGGGGCATTCGTACAAGTGGCTAAATATGTCATTTTACACAGAATAAGCCCATTCCCAAGATACAATGCAAACCTTTCACGGTTGGATGTGACTTATGGGGGCTAGAAGTGTTACTGTCAATAGCAATAAAGAAACTGCTGGCTTATTGTGTCTAAAAATTATTTAGCCATTTGTACACATGCCCCCATGCGTATACGCATGCCCCACATTTTAGCACGGAAAACGCGATAAAACAATAGAATAGCTATCAAGTCCTCTGGTAGCTATTCTTGGAGTAACAAGTATTCTAAACGGAATAAATAAGTTCGAATCTCAAGCCATTTCTCTGGGCATGGTTGTAGCAAAGAAAATGATTCTCCTGAACTGGAAGCAAGACTATGTACCAACGTATGAGATTTGGATAAGAGAGTTGATGAATGTGGTGCATTTGGAAAAGCTCAGGTTTTCAAGCAATAACAGAAAGCATATATTTACTCAAATCTGGAACCCTGTGATAGAGTTTTTCATGAGAAATGAACAAACTGTATAACTGTATAAATGACGTGTACATTCCCTACTGCAGTTGTATGTTTATAATCGTCGCACTGTCAAAGTTAAATAAAAAGAAAAAATAATAAAACAATAAAACGAAGCAAATGAAAACATTTTAACTCTCACTTTTTCTTTTCTCTAATTACAATCTAAAATATGAACCCTTGTTGTAAAAAAAACAAAGTTGTCCTTTAAGCTCCTGTCCGAGTAAACGCAGGGGCGATTATTTGCATTTTCCTAAGATAACCCCAAAATGACTATGTTGCTGACAACGTGGAGTTCGAACCAAGACGGAAACGCACGACAGTGCAACGCATCCTCACAACCGCCAGAGTGGCCGTCAACCGGGTGATGACTGCAGGGGAGGAATCTGACCACACAGCACTATTTGATGTTTCGGGCGTGCCTGGCAGCACCGCATGCCGACAGGGGGACGTGTTGATTTACGACGAGGTGTTACCAATAATACTAATGAAGGCTCTGTTCTGTAGACACGTTGCTCACTGGAAACACTCTGCTACACCAGTGGGTCTCAAATTGGGGTCCAGGGTGCAAGGATGTGAGGATGCATTTCAATTGCAGCTGTATTAATTATTGCAGCGTTAAAGGTCTCATGACATGAGAGCCCGGGCAGGGTTTTTTTTTTTTTTTTTTTTCTCTCTCTGTGTGTTCTAAGGCCTTTTTCAGTTGCAATGAAGAAAAATAACTTTTGCCTGCGGGTGTCTCTGGGATTTTGCCTGGCAATCATCCCCTCTTCTCCGGCTGGGAGGAGAGGGGGCGGGATTAAGGGACTGTGACATCAATGTCTGGGGGCCAATCATTTCGATTCTCTGAGCCTAATTATTCAGAAAACCCCAAACCACTAGGGGTGGGAATTGATAAGATTTAAGTGATTCCGATTCCGCTTATCGATCCGATTCCTTATCAATTCTCTAATCGATTCTCATTGGGCAAGGGGGGAGAGTACAAATGGGTTCATTGCCACTTCATTTAACAATAATTTTCTTTTATATGATATTCTCTGAATAGATAATGCACAGCATACACAGCCCCTGTGGTTACCTATGCTAATAGTGCTTCTAGTGTTTCTACCTACTCCCCTCCTTCTGCTCCTCCTGTCATTTTCTTCTTTTTATTTTTTTTTCTTTCTTTTTTTTACCAAAAAAATGTTTTACAGTGTGCTAGATCCAACGTCCCGTTTAGACACTCAGCCGGCTAGGTCTTGCCTAACCTCACGTCACGTCACCAGGCTTTCTTGGGGGAAAGCCTGGTGATCGTTTACAACGGGCCGTTTGATCCGGTCTAGGCGGAAACCACAAGCAGAAGAAGCGGCGTCGCTTTGTTTTGGTTCCCCGCGTTTGTCCAATCCCTATTTAAATGCTCGAGTAGCCTAGTGTAGTCTTATCCATATAGTCTTGCCAGTCGCTACGAGTTGGACTAAAAAATGCATATACCAAACTAATTTTCCGAAAGCAAAACTACGCCGCATCAAGGGGCTTATTAGGTAGGCCCTAAAAGTATGTCCTTGAGCACAGGGGAATTATTTTGGGTTAAAACTGAATCCGGTTTGATTCTTCCAGCCAAATTGTAGTCCTTTGAGAGCTACAACATGACGTAAAGTGGTTTCCGCTCCCGACCGGATCAAACCCAGAAAAGTGATGGGATCCCAGCAGGGACGTGCTGGCCATTGGGAAAAGCGGGACAACTCCCGAACGGCCGGTCCATTCCCGGCCGGTCCAGGCCGGGAAAAACATTTCAATAAAATGTCGGCCTTTGTTCCATTTTGGGGGCTGGGCGGCCAACAAAGTAAATCGTCACTGTTGGGCAGAAACCTCGTATCTCCAAGTTTCAAATGTGTAAATTTTTTCGCAATGCCCTGCTTCATCATACAAGGCCGTCGCACAAAAGTAGTGAAAACAGCAGATCTACAAGCACACAACGCCTCGCGGTGCGAGGCGTTGTGTGCTTGTAGATCGGCTGTTTTCACTAGTTTAAATCATTTTTTAAATGATAAATACAAAACAAGCGGTTTTGGACATACAAGGTTTCCACCCGACAACGACGAAATATAACTCATGTAATTGGCCCACTGGCTTGTCACTTTGTCACAAATCTTTGCGCGCTTTAGAGAGAGATCTCTCTCTATAGCACGCAATGAGGGCCTCTCCAACTCTTTTTCCCGGGCTGAATCAGGGGCCCAGCATGTCCCTGGATCCCAGACTAGGTCTTGCCCAGTGTGGGGTTTGATGGAATGCCCTGCAGAGGAATCAAAGCCCATTCTCAGCTGGCCACACAAACACACACCAACTGTGGATGATGGTCACAATAACAAGAAGCCTTATATTGAATTCCTTTTTTTTTTGCTCACCACGATAAGATCATTAAACAGCGATGCATGTTCAACAGGCAGTCTTTTAAGGAACCAAGTGTCCATTTTATTGTCAGCAAAAAGATTAAAAACACCTGTCACACAATTCTGCGTCTGCAAAATAAATAAGAATACATATTTGATTTACATGTTGACACCCAATCGTAACAGATTTTTTTTTCTATAATTTTAGTATGTTTATGATTATCAGCGTATCACCAAAATATAACATGAGCATTGTCGACTTGACTTCTTTTGGTCAAAATATGTTCTGAATGACATAATGCTGGATCCTGCAAACTACAGAAGCACGAGAAGAAAAAAGATATGAAAGGAATTACTTACATAACATCACCCAGCTAATGACTGTCACTTCACTGTTAATGAGACAACGTGTTTTTGTTCTAGTGCATCGGCTGCATCGAATCTGACGTTAAAGCACAAGACCACATCCTCCAGTGGAGGCTGTTCTTCGGGGTTAGATGGTTCACTGTGGCATCCAGGTGCCCTTTTTTGTACAAAATGGAGGGTGATGTAACCCCTGGAAAGGCCTGAATCCTGACACAGATTCTTGTCACACCATCCGTGAACTTGGCGATAGAAAGACCGAAGGAAAAACAGATTCAAAGACAACAAAGACCACATTGTAACATCTGTTGAAAGCATGGTCGAGAAGAGGAGATTGTATGCTTTTTTTTTCCTGTATCAAAATATGCCAACTGTCTCTGCTTTGTATCTGCACACCTCGAGAAAACAAACAAAAAGTAAAACGCTCCCTCGCCACATTGGTTATGGTGTAAGAGTACTTTTGAAATAATCCATGTCGATTCCATGAATGTGTTTTTTTCTTCTTCTTTTTTGTAGTTCTGTATTAAACTTCTGTGGAAAAAACACCCCTTACCGTGTCTGTCAAACAACCCCCACCACAACCCCAACGAAAACATAGAAATTGTTCTCAATGTTACATTATAGTCAAATGACTACTGATAGGCGCATAGGAGCACTTCAGGAGAATTTTTTTTGAATATATATATTTATTTATTCTTCTTTAGCACAACGAGAGCAAAGGAAGGCATCAAAGCAACAGTGATGGGCTTGTGCCCATTGCTGGAATGAAGTACCCGGTGCCTCCCAAGAAAAAATGAAAGAAAAGGAAACAATAAAAAATAAAAAAAATCACTATGTACTCTGCTGTCAGTAGCCAGACCGTGAGTCCATATCCCAAACCTTTAATGTCTTAAGCGCACAAGGTTTTCCTCTTCAGTCGAGCCACTTTGGAAATCCATATGTCAATTCTCACCGCATCACGCTTCTGAAATTCCATAAAAGCGAGGTAAACAAACCCAAACTTTTGAAGTTGAAATGTATTTTTTTCCTTCCTTCTTTTTTCACGCGTTATCTCAAATTCTAGATCGCTCTTCTGTATTCTCCTCACGACAGGGCAGACGTTTGTTGTCACTGATCGCAATAAACCGCCGTTTGTCGGAAACAAGACACGCGGACGCAGGGATCTTTTGAGGCTAAGAGAAAACGCTGGTGCCGTCGCTGTTGCCGTACAGGTCGGCGAGCTTCTTGAAGCGCGGCCCCCACTGACCGAGGTAGTCGTAGTTCTGCTCCGACGAGTCCGTGCTCGGCAGCGACTCCAGCGAGCTCAGCGACTCCGCCACGGAGCCGCTGCCCTCGAAGGCGTACGTCTGCAGCGAGTCGTACGGCGGGGCCGAGGGGTCCGCGTCGGCGTCCCTGAGGCGGTCCCAGATGAAGTCGCGGAACACCACGTTGTCCGGCAGCGACTTGTAGGGGGGAGGGCGTGAGGAGGATGCCGTCGTCGCCGCTGCGGAGGCAGAGGCAAGGTTATTATAGTTAAAGGACAACTTTGTTTTTTTACAACAAGGGTTCATGTTTAGATATAATTAGAGAAAAGAAAAGGCGAGTGTATAATATATATATTTGAGTGGGTGAGGGCATGCGTACAAGTGGCTAATTATGTATTTTTAATAAGCCGGCAATGTATTTATTACTATTTACTGTAGGCCTACTAGCTCCCAATAAGTCACAATCTCCCATGAAAATCCGCGGGGCATCTTGGGAATGGGTGAGGTGACTAAAAAGACATAATTATCCACTTGTACGTATGCCCCCACCCACTAATAAAAAAACACTAAAAACGATAGAAAGCTGTAAATGAAAAAAAAAAAGAAACTCAGCTGTTCTTCTTTTCATCTAAAACATGAACCCTTGTAAAAAAAAAAGTTTTCTTTTAACGAAAACGAACAAAATAACGAAAACTGAACTAAATAAAAACTATGATAAAAAAAGATGATAACTAACTGAAACTTTATTGTGTGTTTACAAAACTAACAAAACTGAAATTATAGTTTTACTTTTAGTTTTTCTACTGAATATATTTGAAAAATATATATTTTGTTGAGTTTTTTTTTATCAAACAATAGGCCTACTAAAGCCCTTTGCACACAGGACAGTTGCATTTTTTCGTTTGCGGCATGAATAAAACGCATTGGATTTGGTGTGCAAGGCTGTGCGGAATCGGCGCTGCGGATCCAAAAAGGAGTCATAAAAGGAGTGATGAGTTTTTTACCGCATGCGACAAGACGCACAAATCGAACTGGGTTCGATCGAGAAAAAAACGCACGGCGGCAGCCACTCGTCGCACGGCTAATTCGGAGCCGGTGTGCATGAGGTCATAGAGAATCATTGTTTTCTTTTCAAAAAAATGTATTGTCCGTTTTATCCGTGCGGTTAAACGCGCCTGTGTGCAAAGGGCCTTACTCTGACCTTTTTGAATCCTGCACCTGACAAATAACCCAAGGATGGAAAGAAAAATGTATATATATATATATATATATATATATATATAATATACACACTAAAACTAACAAAAATGAAACTAAAACTAAGTGTTGTGGCAAAACAAAAAAAAATAGCAAACCCACTAAAGACCAATTAAAACTAACTGAATTAGATCAGTGGTTTTCAACAAGTGGTCCGGGGACCACCAGTGGTCCTTGAAGGGATTCCAGGTGGTCCCCAGCTAAATGGTAGAGAGTTGGTAACCAGATCGACCCAAAAGATCTTTAAAATGAAACCCTTACGGGTCCATTTGGTTTCATTTCATGCTCTCAAGAGTTAAATTATTGTTAAAAATCTGTATCAGGCTACTTAATTCATAAGAAGTCCACACAATTAGAGAATGTAGAAGAATTGTTATTGATCAACGTTGGCCTGTGATCTCTCCTATGGTCAATACAGCATGGAATTGTGGACAAAATCTTTATCCAACGATAACAAAATATGTTTGAGTCAGAGAGGCTAAATCTCATTAAATGGTGGTCCATGGTTCAAACAATGAATAAATAATGGGCCTTGATATGAAAAGAGTTGAAAACCACTGAATTAGATTTTTTCTTCTTTTTTAAAATACTAGAAGCTCGGCCGCCCCCGAGCGTCTAGTCAGCGCCCTGGCCAACTCGGGAACAATGTAAATAGGGAATGAATGCCCCGCCCTTTAATGCAAACCCCATTATACCTGTTGTCATAGGATCTGTTTTGACAATCTGTTTGCGTGTGTCCATTTATGCCCATATATAGAGATATCTGTCTGTCCATGTCCATTTTATGCCCATATATGGAGATGGGCGACCGAGCGTCTAGTCAGCGCCCTGGCCAACTTGGGAACAATGTAAATAGGGAATGAATGCCGCGCCCTTTAATGCAAACCCCATTATACCTGTTGTCATAGGATCTGTTTTGACAATCTGTTTGCGTGTGTCCATTTATGCCCATATATGGAGATATCTGTCTGTCCATGTCCATTTTATGCCCATATATGGAGATGGGCGACCGAGCGTCTAATCGGCGCCCTGGCCAACTCGGGAACAATGTAAATAGGGAATGAATGCCCCGCCCTTTAATGAGAACCCCATTATACCTGTTGTCATAGGACCCGTTTTGACCATCTACGCAGAGATTTGTCGCATTTATAGATAGATAGATGTAAAAATGAACTAAAACTAAACTATAGTGAAAAAATCCCAAACTATTATAACCTCGGAGGGAGGACGAGAAGTGGAAGAAGGTGGGGGTGTCCGGGGTGACGTCGCGCCGCGACGCCTTGGGGTCCTGGCGCATGGCGTTGAGGTTGCGGAGCGTCACCATGTCGAAGGCCTCGGTGTCCTCCTCGCCGCCGCCCTCGTCGTCGTAGCGCACAATGTTCTCGCGGATGTCACGCTCCTCCTCCAGGATGAGCGGCTGCTTGCGCCGCCGCCGCATGGTCACGATGAGGAGGACCATCACTGTATGGAGAGAGAGAGAGAGAGAGAGAGAGAGAGAGAGAGAGAGAGAGAGAGAGAGAGAAGACTGGGTTTAACCCTTTTAGTCCTGAACACATTATTATGCAATGTAGATTGCTTGTAGATCTGCTATTTTTGAAAAATCGTGAAAATTAGAAATTTGACCCGATTCTATCCACGGTTTTCCAACGCCCCATAGTGCATTGCGCAGACGCTGTACCGAGCTTCCGCCGCCGCAGCCGAGTGTGATCTTGATCTACAAGCTCACAACGGTTGCATCTGCGACGCGATGTGAGCTTGTACCGGTATGTCTGCTGTTAAACCGGAAGTGTGGTCCAAACAGGTCCAAATAATCTCCACTCCAGTAAACTCCCGCGGAAACAGGTGGATAAGTGTCTTTTGAATCCTTCTAAGATTTTTTGAAAAACCTTATGCTTCTGTGTCAGCAATCTGGCCAGCCATCGTCAAAGAAAAGGTCCTTTTCACTTAACTGGAGCTCAGTTAGTCTGTTCTTGAGAGACTACTATGTCAGTGGTTCTCAAACCTTTTCATGTGAAGGACCCCCAAAATGATTATGTATTTGGCCACGGACCCGCATCTCAAAATATTTAGTTCCAGGGACCCCCAGGAGGTTTAAAAATACATATATTCAAAGATTTGCACAAATTTTCACGACTTTTTCAAAAATAGCAGATCTACAAGCTCGCAGCGCGGCACCCTGGTTAAAGCATTCAATATTTCTAGGCCTAAATGGGTTTTTAAGGAAGCATAGCGTTAGTTTATGCAGGACGTGTGAGTCTCGCCCAAGCCCCCAGAACCAACGGTAGAACGTTGAAGCAGCCTTTAGCCTGGTGGTCAAAGCTGGCACTGCAGGCGGGGTGAACTATACATTGCACAAGCAAAAGAGGGCACCGCTGGGGTCTGCCATAGGGTTCAATAGACGTAGTTCGCCTGCCTCAGCTGTCAGTCAGATCCTTTTCCTATTCCTCATTCACAGATCTGCTGATCATTACATCACACAATGGAAGATTTCTTTAGAAGCTAATCTGATTAAATGTGCCTGCCCATTTAAACCTGGAAAGCATCTGTAGATCGAGTGCTGCACTGAGCTTTTATATCTGCTATTTTTTTAAAATCACTTTGAGTTGATTGATTGAAGAATGTATTAGATGTTTGCAAAAGAAAGAAGTACAGTTTAATGTCCGCACAAATCACTGGGTACAAGGTCAACGTAAAGGAGATCCTAGAAAGCTCTACGGGACTTCATTGCTCTAAAATGCAGAGCTTGCTGTCCTTAAATGTGCCATCCCTTTGGCTTTTAGGCTGTCAATTTTGCTTAACTTCGTTTTATTGCTTTTCATTATATTGCAAATGATGTATTCTGACGAGGGTCGCTTGGCAGAATGCTTTCAGGAGTACAATGAAGGCTGACTAGAATTGAATTTGATAAGAACTGAATTGCAAAACCAAGAACGCCTTAGAATAACATGAACTTCCAAAAAGGAAGACAAAAGGAAAAAAAAGTGCATTTACCCCTAGTAATTCTTTTGTAGGCTGCATATTTAATAAAATCCATCAGGCTTTTTTTTTTATTCGGCTGTCTTGCACACATCATGAAGGGACTTCATTTTTATAACTCCCCCTTCCCCTTTTGGAGCACAGCTCCTGGAACAGGAGCTATAGCTCCAACATCTGGCTTTGTCCGGTCAAAAACCAGATGGTAAAAACGTGTTCAAAATGTCTGGGGCTTAAAGACCCAGTGAAATGAAAAAATACATTTTTCACACTTTTAGAGCTTATCCGTGGTAATCATATAGGCATTCCTAACACTAGATGCCAACAAAATAGAAAATAAACATTTTTTGTGTATTTTTATATCAAAAGTCCCTAAATAGCCCATTCTTAACTATTTCCTGTGAACAGAAATGTACTGCATGATGACATAGACAGACTTTTTGAATATTAATGAACCTTTGATTACATTCACGTGTTTGATTCCCATTGCTGCGCATTCCTCCAAACGCAGCTGATTTTAATTAAAGAGCTACTCCGTTTTGAATGTCATTCGACATCCAAACTATGTATTACTCATTGTAAACGTAATGAGCACAATATAATATGTATCTGTAAACATTATTGCGACCGTCAGGTCGCAGTTACTATAAAAACCTCCACCGGCTGTCTGTCAGTCAGTCTGTCAGTCTGTCCGTCACGTCACACTTATATCTCCGCCACCGTTGCCCCGATCCATGCCAAACCCCTCATTTCTCACATGGTCCTCTTCTAGTGCCACCATGAGGCCGATTCACACAAAGCGGTACACAATATCTCCAAAGTTATGTCATCAACATGGATCTGTCCCATTTCCCATATTCCCTCCTGATTGCCTACCATTGCCTTCTAAAGTTTGTGTATGTGACCTGATGGTCGCTTATCTCCCGATTAGGGAGTCTTACTGGTAGGTTAGAATAATAAGCAACTTGGTAACATTCTGCACAAGAGGCAGCCTAGTCATGTATCTCTGCCTTGCTAATGATGTCTACAAACAAAACATTACGCATCACATGACTCAGATTTTACAAAAATCTTAAGGGCTTAAGGGCTGGTCCCTTCTGATTGGTTCAGAAACACACAGGCTTGCGCTTCAGACTGAAATTTTCAAAATAAAATGCCCAAAATAGCCATTTCACTGGGTTTTTAAGTAAACTTAAGCATGTCTCATCTGGCCTAGATATGGCCTACATCTTGGCACAAACGGCTCAAGGTTTGTAGTGTAAAATGTCCAGGGCTTAAGTAAACTGAAGCGTGGCCTACATCTGGCCTAGATATGGCCTACATCTTGGCACAAACGGCTCAAAGTTTGTTGTATGCAGAGTACGCGCTGTGACTGGTATAATGAGAGGCTTGATGGAATTGACTCATAAGTAACACCACTCACTTCACACTAGGAGAGATTTATTTTTTATATCTAACTCCACCAACCAGCTAGAGCAATGTTTTCTTCCTTATCTTCCTTATTTAGTTCATCTAGCTTAGTACACCAGCATTGTCCTTGCAGGGGCGTCACAAGGGGGAGAAAAGTGGGACTGAGTTACTAGTGCCCAAGGTGGAGGGGCCTTAATTATCTTATACTTTAGATGTTGAAAAATAGCAGATATACAAGCTCACAGCACGGCGCCGAGTGCCGCGCTGCGAGCTTGTAGATCTGCTATTTCTGAAAAGTCGTGAAAATGTGTACAAATCTTTGAAGTAAGCGAACATTTGTAACTCAAATTTTGCTTCTGGGTGGTCCCTGGAACAAAATATTTTGAGACGGGGGTCCATGACCAAATACATATCATTTTGGGGGTCCTTCACACGATTTAAAAAAAATAGCAGATCTACAAGCGAGTGCCGCGCTGTGAGCTTGTATATCTGCTATTTTTCAAGCGTTAAAGCACAAAACAATGGGTTCCCCGTCTAAACGGGTTAAACCCCCTCCCCCTATGAAGAACATTCATGGGGGGCCCCGCAGTGTACCCAGGGCCCAGAATTTGGTGTGACACCCCTGTGTCCTTGTGGAGCAGTTTGTGCTTAATGATGAAGATAATACACTTTTCTCCATGTCATTGTTGGGAATCCCCAGATATGCCAAGTTCATTGCTACGATCCGACTCCTGGAAAGAATATCCTCAGGGAAGTGATATGTTTTAAGATTCAACACAAACACAATTCAATATGGCAATTAATTTGGCATTTTCAAAATCATTATATTAAGTTGTATATGGATTACAAAGTGTCTGCTGGGGATCCAGAAGGCATAATATCCATATTGATTCATCCTTCATAAAAGGATTAGGTGAACTAACTGAGATGCTGCAAATACTGCTTGGTTCTGTGTGCTAGTAATAGGCTCTGTGGATAACCATAGTCCCAGGTATACAGAAGGTGGCATAGCCAGGGGTGAAAGTGAGCCGGAACGACCCGCTCCCCGTTCCGTTAAAACATCCGGAGCCGGAACGGCGTTCCATTAAGAGGAGGATGAAGCAAGCTGTCAAAATCCCATATTAAATAACCTGCCACAAATGCACACCCAAGAAGTAAACAATCTACTAATGTCAGATTAACATACACAAGTGTACTATTTTCTAATTAGGTGCTTCTGAATTGTTCCAGTGTGTTTGTGTCAGTGTAATCCATGCTGTTTGTACGCTGTGTTTGTCTGTTGACATGGAGTGACTTGTCGCAACGCTTCCATGTCCACACATGCTAGCTGGAACGTGCATGGGATGTGCCTCCCCCTGTGGATGATCCGTTGATTCTGAATCTGTTCTCGACACTGAATCACTACTCAGCCAGTGGTCTGTGTCCCGCGACTTCGAACCGGATCCCATCGTTCATTTAAAAGAGCCGTTCAAGAGAGCCGAATCGTTCGCGAGTGAGAGTGAGAGTGGCACTAGCGTTGACTCCCATTGTAAAGAATGGAATGCGGAAATGCTCATTCTATCTCAATGTGATAGTTCCAATGTTTGGAACCATAGGCAATAGTTACGCACACAGAGCCCATTCTATTTACTTCTTGAACACTGTTTTTCTGAACCACATTAACAGTTTGCCAGCCAAAATAGAATGGTGGTTGGTAGATTAGCCGTGAAATTTCTATTATTGTATTGTGATCTGAGACATAATATTATGTTTATAAACATGAGCCCGCCACCCCTCCTTCTTGGACCGCACCGTTGTTTTTTCTTTTTTCTTTTTCCCCAGGTCATTAGCTCACTGTGATTTTCTCGATCTCCGTTGGGATAGAGTGGTGGTTTTGGCCGAGCATCGATCTCCCCGTGCGTTTCGCTGTGCGCGATCCGCGCGCATAACGATCCATGCATATAGTCCAGGAGTGACTGAACAGTCGATGTGACCACTTTGGATAGCCTAGCACCTAGCACTCCAGCTCTGCTAGTGCTATCGTCTAAACAACAAGTGGGTGGGAGGAAGGAAGTCTAAAGAAGGAAAGGCCATGAGAGTCACTTCTTGTTTCATGTCAGAGCAGCCACGAGCCACCGATGGACGAGCGGTGACTAGGGAAGGTTAGACGATCGCCGATTTTCGGATCAAAATCATTTATTCCGGTTTTAATGACAAAGTCCGGGAAAGTACGGCGCGGCTGAGACTCCTTGCTCAGATGTCCGATATATTACGGTTTTAACATTAAGGGGCTCCCCGTGGCTTAGAAAGGGTTAATCCAGATCAAGGCTTAAAAAAAAGAAAAAAAGAAAAAAAAAACAGTTGTGCGACTTCAAAGAGAGTTCAAAAAGCAAATCGATTCCCACAAAGCAAAGTGTCACAGCCACTGAAGGAGGAGAAAGGAAACCGATAACAAACAGTACATGTATCATATATGAATAGGCTATGTGTATGGATTATGAGCTGTCTGGCATTCTCTCCACTGTAATCAGCACATACAGTACCAACTTCCAGAGAGACAGTGATGATTTTTCTGACTAATGCATTCATAATGATTTGCACCAGCAGGCAAAAGGTGCACTGAACCGAAGAGACATTTCTATTTCAAGAACATTATCTATCCGTATAATGGGCAGCAGAGTAGCACCTTCGTAAGAGCATGATTCATAGAACACAGGCTATTAGATAATTAGACTGCTGTATGAGAACAGCAAAATGTATCACATTTATTTTTGTTCCTTTACGACATCTCGCAACTCTTTGTCAACAGAATCTGTGCACAACACCTGCAGAGTATGTGTGCACCTTCTCACATCAACTTTCCTTTTCATAGAGTAGCCTATACACCCCATGCTTTTGGTCGATTTTGTGTGCACACCCTTGTTAAATCTGGGCCCTGGACTGTAAAGTTTCCTATACATGTGCTGTCAAGTTTTTTTTAAGGGTCCAGAATATGACTATTATTAGGGTTCTCACCGACAGAAACAATAAAATAGATTCTTGAAAAAACTGTATAAAATGGCACAATTATACATTATAGATATGACATACCTGGAAACTATACTATCACGTATCACATCACATCCATACGGTACATTGTCATAGCACAGGACTAGTAGGAAGGGGACTTCACTGGAGTGCAAAGAAACGTGTCCTTCTGAGACCTTTACCCACAACCCCTGCTCCCTCTCTCTCTCTCTCTCTCTCTCTCTCTCTCTCTCTCTCTCTCTCTCTCTCTCTCTCTCTCTCTCTCTCTCTCTCTCTCTCTCTCTCTCTCTCTCTCTCTCTCTCCCCCCCCATACATTATTGCTGAAAATAACTCTCCTCCCAAGCAAACTGGCAAATGTCTAATGATCCTCTATCCATCAACGTCACCCGGGTGCCAGTGAAATATCGTTCCGTGGGCCCCATATTTCTTTTTTTCCCCCTTCCTTTTGCGGCGTCTATCCAGCGCGGGGCTCGAGAGATCGAGGACCGCGGGAAACTGAAGGGAGGCAAATGTGCCGGTTCACACCTCATAATAAGGGAGCAAATGGGGGGGGGGGGGGGGGGGGGGGGGGGGGAAGGGAGAGAGGAGGGAGAGAGGGACACTGATGAATGGGTTACTTCTTGGTGACTTGGTTGTTGTACCTCGCTGCCAGCGTTGCCAGGCTTTGCGAGAGAAATACGCAGCCGGGTCTATGAAAACAAGCCTCAAAGATGCGTCCTATTAGGCCGAGAGCACAAACCTATACTGTGTACTGTACACGTTGGCTATTTGAAAAGGGAAAGGCTGTCACGATGCAACGTGTTGTGAGCTTGTAGATCTGCAAAAAAAAAAGTGCAAAATGTGTAATTTTCAGTTCAGATCCAGGGTACATGGATGCATGAGCATTTATTTGGAGGTCCTTGACATGAAAATGTTTGAGAACCACTGGTTTAAATACTGAAAAATATATATTTTTTAGAGAATCTAGGAATACTACCATTTCCTTTTTACTGTAAAACACAGGACTGTTTGCCTCTACTAATATTCATGAAACACATAAAATGGCTGTTTTAAAAGTTAACGGACAGAAAAAAAGAAAGGAAAGAACGAGAAGAAATCGGCAGAAAATAACAGTCTCCTCTCATTAAGGGCTGTTCAAGTCATTCCAGGATCTCATTGGATTCAGCAGGGCTTTCTCGCAAAGTGAACCACAAAGTGGCAGAGCGTTGGAACAGACTATTCGCAGCACTTTCCAACAAAGCTCTTTAGAGGGGTTTTAATGCCTCGAAGGCAGCCCGCCGCCCTGCATCACAGCGCCTGGAAGCTGGCCAACAGCCAATCACGTCCCTAATCACAGAAGGTGGGGCTGCGGGTGGAAGGGGGCCGAGCATACAAATAGCCTCGTGCAGGGGTCTTCAACAGTGTCATCATTACACAGGCTGAACATGCTCGGCTTCACAGTAGAATGCGGGGACGTGCAGAGAATGTTAGAGAGGCATGGGGCTGAAATTTCTAAAAGGGACTTTTGGTGAAAATATCGAAAATAGCAGACCTCCAAGCTTACAATGCGTCGCGCTGCGACACGTTGTGAGCTCGGAGGTCGGCTATTTTCGATGCTTGGTTTCTACATAGAGAGGGCAATTCTTTCTTCATAAGATGCTTCAATTTCAGGAGAGTTTGGACAAGGCAATTCTCTGAATGCTGCCTTCAGGAATGGCATGGAAAGAGCGCATTTGCATTTCTTTCACCTTAGTAAAAACCACATTCATGGTCTTGAGAGGGCACTTTTTACAGACGGATAAAAGGGTAGGGGCTGTCTATATGTGCACGTGCCTGGTAGAATGCCTATGCAGCATGACGGAGGACCTGACAATGGAAGAGTTATCTTTTGATATCAAGTCCACTATTTT
>NC_137828.1:25443310-25558891 GCF_963921795.1 Nannobrachium achirus | reverse complement strand
TAGTCCACTATTTTGTCAATATGTATTTCGGACTAACCGTCTTACCACGTTAATCTAATGTTATTGATATCGTATATCATCAGATTCGTCACTGTCGGGCAGAAACCTTGTATCTCCAAGTTTCAAATTTGTTTTCATCACACAAGGCCATCACACAAAAGTAGTGAAAACAGCTGATCTACAAGCTTGTAGATCGGCTCTTTTCACTAGTAAAATGATAAATACAAAACAAACGGTTTTGGAGATACAAGGTTTCCACCCGACAACGACAATATATATATTTCTTCATCTCCAGTCCTTGGCAACTCGGACCGCGAGCGGTAGGATTTTACGCTAAATTGCTTATTTGTATCACTCAACAATCCAAAAATAATAAAGTACAAATGTCTAACTGTACCACGTGCTAGATACATTTCTGCCTAATAAAGTATTCAATCAATCAATCAATGTGCATAACATGATCTCCAGACCAGTCAGTATGCTATAAAACACCTAGTCCTGACACAGTAAATAAAGACACACTGATAGAGAGTTCACATCCCATTCTAACGGTTGATGCAAAATGAACTGGAAAAGGAACGGGGGGAATCAATTCGCCGTTACACTGGCTTTGCTGTAATTGAATTGCATAAATGATCCATCAAGCACAATCGATGCCGAGCAAAGGAGAGAGTTCGCTCGCTGTGAGCTGGCATTTTTCCCTCCACCACGCAGCGTATAGCATCATTATAATGAACTTTCTTCATTACTAAGTAATCTCTCTCCGTCGCGGTAGCCGTCTCGTAGCCGCTCCGTCGAATAGACGCCTGATGAATCGCTCGCCGTGTCACTCATAACGCCTTACGATGTCTCTGTGTACTGCGGCGCGACTGATAAAAGAGACAGCTGAAATACTGCCGTTCAAGCCCGCCTCTCGAATGCGGGCGGACGGATGGCGCTTAGAAATGTAGGGTGCATTGTCGACGTTTTGATGTATAGACATATTGACGGAGCATATAGGATGAATGGACAGAACGACATCCAATGTTTTTCAGGCCAAGGACCCCCTAGCTGAGAGAGAGAGATGAAGCAAGGAATTCATAGATTCTGTATCTTCATAGACTTGTTTAATAGCGCTAGCATCAATCAGTAGTGTTGTGTTGGATCCGTGCTAATGTGCATTCCTCAATACCTGCACCGTTAATCTTTAGTAAACTGCACTTTTTTCCCTCTACCAATAGGGGTCCCGCTCCGGACCCCCTGTTGAATGACCCCTGTAAACAGATGCTGTGACGGATGGCCTTTTGAAAACAGTAGAGTGTATTGTAGATGTTTGAAGTATAGACATTAAGACATATTGACGGAGCATACAGGATTGTATGGGCGGAACAACTTCAACATGAGCGCGAGGGAGGAGAATCGCTGGAGAAAACAGCGCCTTGGGAGCGTTGCAGAGCTAACATAAAGTTTAGTCCTAATTGGCCATCTGGAGCTGTGAGCCATACCACACCTGACCTGTACCGGGAAACCAGAGAGCCATTGAGTCGTAACAAAATAATGATTTGACTCTTGTAGTTTGGATGCCGTATCTTCGGAAAACAAACAAGGCTGCAGTGCACAAATAAATGTTTCAAATGGCAGTTGCAGTACATTTGCAAGACACACACACACACACACACACACACACACACACACACACACACACACACACACACACACACACACACACACACACACACACACTGTCAGATGGAAAACTCATAATGTCCAAAACGGTACATCTTTAGGATTCAGATTTTAGTTCTATCGAAAGTGTCCTGCAAGCTCAAAAGGCATCGCATCGCTTCGCGTTTTCAGCTTGCAGATCTGAAACTTTTGATGCTTTTGCGTGACCCTGTAGTATGATCAAGTAGGGGCGTTGATTTATGGAAAAACTAAAAGTTGAAATATGGATATTAGGTTTGCCTGACAGCAGAAACCTCTTATATATACACTATATATAAAGTATATAGGGGTGCAACAATACATGCATCGATATCGAACCGTTCAATACGAGGGTGTACCGAACCGAATGACCCTGTACCGAACAACACCACTCCACATCCACATTCCCCTGGAACCCCCTCAAGGACCCCTAGGGGTCCGCAGAGCCCACTTAGAGAACCACTACCCTAGAGCCTGGGTACCGTATTGTTCAAAGTTAAAACAAAAAATACGTAGTTATAAAACCATTTATAAATCAAGGACATTTCTGTTATTTTTTTGTATCGAAAAAGTATCGAACTGTGACACCAAAATATCGAACCGAACCGAACAGTGAATTTTGTATGTATATAATATATATATATATATATATATATATATATATATACTGTACTTACACTCTATATACATTTGCCCACATAACTTACCGCACGAGGAATAGAGGACGAGTTCTTTGAAATCTAAATTATCAAGCCATGATTAATGACCAGCGAGGCCATGAGAAGCATAGACCTAATGTGCCCGCGGCGCCTCGGCTACCAGCGGCCTGCAGAGCGCTGGCAGGTGGCCACCGCGGGCAGCTGGAGAAGTAGCTGTACTTTGTATAATTCTTTTTTTTTTTCAAAACCAATTCCTGGGGAACCGAGTTGATGAATAACATACAAGACTCAATATCAACTCTGAAGAGGCACCCGCTCACTATCGGCTTAATGAGATTCGGCCATGACGAGAGGAACGACTTGAATTAGACGCGCAGAGGGAAGTGCATTGGTGTAAAGTAACTAAGTACATTTACTTAAAAGAGTACTTCACCACTTTTCAACCTATCTCATATAATTGGTCCTCACTGTGTCTGGGCAGGTCAGAAACCCATCATCTTGTGACATCATCGATTGGGAATCCAAGCTTATAGAAAATGCAGGCTTTCTACTCCTGAAAAGTTGCAATGTTTTAAAGTGGAAGCCATTGTTCTCGCGATAATAACAATTGAAATATTTTTTTAAAAACATCGATACATTTTTTTGGGGGAAAATTATGATGTCATAAGACGATGGATTTCTGAACTTCCCACAGCTCTCCTAAGAGACTTGCACCGAGTACTTTACTTGAGTATTTCTAATTTCCAATACTTTACTTCGACTGCAGCTACATATTGTGCTTTTACTCCACTACATTTACATTTTTTTTTTTGAAAACTTTAGTTATTAGTTACTTTGCAGGTGTAAATTATAATCTTATAAACCCACTTTAGCCCTATGTTATATATACCTTGGCTATTTTCAAACATTTTAGTACTTTTACTTTTGGTACTTTAAGTACATTTTGATGCCAATACTTTCGTACTATTACTCAAGTACATTTTGAATTCCGGACTTTTACTTGTAACAAAGTATTTCTACACTGCAGTATTGATACTTTTACTTGAGTAAAAAAATGTGTACTTTTTCCACCACTGGGGAAGTGTATAGGCGGGAGTTTCCTGGAAAGGTGGAGGGGAGCGGGGGCAGACACGACGAGGGGCGTAAAGGACCTATATTTACGCTCCGCCGTACCGCAGTGTTGCTCGCTGAAAATACGCGTAGCCGACCTATATAAGCGCCACATTTCTGTCAAGCGACGATGTGTGAAATCGGGTTTTAAAACAGTGGTTCTCAACCCAGATGACAGTATGGTGACAATTTAATACCAAGAAGAAATTAAATGAAATGAAAAAAAAAAAAAAAGACCAATACTGCATCAAATGTAAAAAACTAGCTTTAATATAAAAACATTGGCTAAGTTGTCAAATAAGATAAGAGAGAGGCAAACATTGTGAAAATAGGCCTAGACGTTCTACAAGCTCACAATATTTTCTCTGTGAACCGAGTCAAATAACATGTTGCCTCAACTCCTACAATTCCAAGTGCTTGCAGGGTGTGCATCCCTATAGTTCAAATATGATTATTTTTTAGGGGTCACAACCTGAAAAGGTAGAGAACCCCACTGGGTTAAAAGAGGAGGGAGGGGCGGGCGATAAGAGAGATGAGAGACAGGGATGGGGTGCGACTGTGATACCCGAGAGACTGACAGCAACTGCAGATGACGGCGGTGTTACAAAAGCAAAGTCTTGTTCTGTCTCTTTGGTGCTGTTTTGTGCTGCATTCAAATCTGTACATCAGTCGCCACACAATCACAGACTGTTGGCAGACACAATAAGTGAGACTCTTCTCACTTCCTTCAAAGGTGTTACCAATGATACTAATCTGTTCCGTTTCATGTAGCACAGTGGTTCTCAAACCTTTTATTTCAAGGACCCCCATAACTCCGGGAGTGTACAAATGGAACCAAATGGACCCTTATGGGTCGGGTCCATTTGGTTTCCTTTTGTACACTCTCAGAGTCACACACAGGGGCGTCACAAGGGGGGGGGAGTTGGACTGTGTTACTAGGGCCCAAGGTGGAGGGGCCCTAGTAACTTTTGCTACTGAAAAATAGCAGATATAAAAGCTCACAGCGCGGCACCGAGTGCCACGCTGCAAGCTTGTAGATCTGCTATTTTGAAAAGTTGTGAAAATGTGTTCAAATCTTTGAATAGATGTATTTTTAAGCGGACAATTGTAACTAAAATTTTGCTTCTGGGGGGTCCCTGGAACTAAATATTTTGAGATGGGGGTCCGTGGCCAAATACATATCATCTTGGGGGTCCTTAACATGAAGAATTTTGAGCACCACTGACATAGTCAACATAAGTTTCTTGCACACATTTTCACGATTTAAAAAAAATAGCAGATCTACAAGCTCGCAGTGAGCTTGTATATCTGCTATTTTTCAATAGTTAACATGGGGGGCCCGCAGTGAATCCTTGTACCCAGGGCCCAGAATATGGTGTGACGCCCCTGGTCACACACCTTTTTAACTCCCAAGGGGCCAAACTCGTTCAGTAACGAGTTAAGGCCACTAGGTGTCACCATGCCAAAAGGAGTTGTCTCGTCCCTGAACGAGACAACGAAGGGTTAACTGTACGTGCAGCTGCCTGCCCTCTGAATGACCCGAGTCCATACATCACCCCGTAGCAGAGAGAGAGAGAGGGAGAGAGGAAAAAAGGCACGCGCTGGTTGCATTGTTTTCCATTCTACTCTGAAACATAAAAAGGGCTTTATCTCTGAAAAGAATGCCAGAGGCAGAGATCTGATTGTTTTCACGGCGACACTATAACGCGATGGTCGGCTCCCGTTTGGATTTTAGTTTCGCGAGCTTTTGTAAACAAAGGGATTATCTTCCTCAATCGTCAGTGGACACCCACGTGCACACGCACGAAGCTTCCGAGGCTCTTCAAAATAAAGCGTGAGTGAACGGCAGCAGCAGCAACAGCTAGAAATGTTATAAACCTGCTCCCATGTGTTAGGCCTTGGAATCCCGAAGGAACCATGAGGGTCCCTGGACCACACTTTGAGACCCACTGGCGTGTTTCCAGTGAGCCAACATGCAACAATGTCAGCACCCTGACCAGAATGGACCAGAGCCTTCATTAGTATTATTGGTAACACCTTTGAAGGAAGTGAGCAGAGACCCAACTTCTCTCCATATGGCCTATTTGCTGTCAGTACAGTCGCACACAGTCGCAGTCACATACACAATTGCTGTCAGTTACCTAGACTGAGAGGACACAGACATTTTAAAGGTGATTAATGTAGAAAAGGTTGCACTATTCTGATCAGACGAGATCAGAATAGAAGGGGCGAGCAGCGCAACTGCATGCAAGCTGTTAGTGCCGCTCAAAGCACACAGGGGTGTTGTGTGTGTGACTGTGTGACTGTGTGTCTGTGTGTGTGTGTGTGTGTGGGGGGGGGGGGGGGGGGGGGGTATGTAGAGTGAAAATGCGCCAAGAGACACAGGATGAAAGGAGACAGAGTAGGAAGTGAAGAGAAAGTCCAGTTGAGCATAGCAGGCAAACAGGGACAAGTAAGGACACACATACACACGCACGTACACATACACACACACACACACGCACGCACGCACGCACGCACGCACGCACGCACGCACGCACGCACGCACACACGCACACACACACACACACACACACACTGCATGCACAAACGCACACACGCATGCACACAGGAGGTAGATTAAACTGAAGGCCATTACTTCTAAGTCTGTGTCCTGAGGCGACAAAACACATTTTTTCATTTGTAATACCACGATCAGTCCACACACACACACACACACACACACACACACACACACACACACACACACACTCTACCAATGTTGTTCTTTGAGGTTTTCATTCGTCATAAGATGTGTTTCATATCGTAATGAACGGATGCAACCTTCAATGGGAGAGAGAGAGAGAGAGAGAGAGAGAGAGAGAGCGAGAGAGAGAGAGAGAGAGAGAGAGAGAGAGAGAGAGAGACGTTTGCGGTGTCAGAAAGTAATTTCTGTCATTGAGTGTATTCAGTAATCAGTAGTGGCGTTTCCATAAACTTAAGCGCATTAGGCAAGTGAATTATCAGAAATACGCATTAAGACAAAGAGAATTTAGCATGTTTCCATTTGCGGGTGTCATTCGAATTAGCGACGGGCTGATTTTTTTCAGACCGAACCTGAGCACTGCACCGTCTGCACGTCTGACTGCTGTGACTCGGTCGCTGTCTAGTAGTGGGAAGAAGGGGTTATCAGTCATCATCATGGCCCCAAATAACTTTTAAATATATTACAATTGGCGACGAGTCTCTTACGAAATTGGCAAGAGTTCCTCTTAATACATAAAGCTACCGGTTCACCGGGAAAACCGCGGTCGCGTCGCTGCACACTGCACAGTGCAAGTTTCAGCGTCCTCTGGAAGGTCAGGTGGCCGATCTGGAAGCTCACAACGCGGCGCGGAGACGTGGATGCGAGCTGCTGTGCCTGTGAGCTTGTAGATTGGGCACTTCAGGCACGCAACACCGTGGGATGAGGAAGGGTTCGCTCGCCACCGATGGCTTGAGGTGAAAACGGGAGGAATTTACACATGGTCCGTGTCACTCCGTGTGTAACAAACAAAAGGTTTGTTTTGTGGGCTAACGCTATACCATGGACAAAGCGGCAGGGGAAATGGACCTAGAACGTCATAATCTATTCGCATTTATTGTCTGACCCGTTTCCATTCACTTTTGCGCATTTAGTTTATTCGATAAAGGCTCAAAATCCTCCTCCTCCAAGCGGATAACTTTTTTTGCGGATAATGAAAGTTTATTCGCATTTTGAAGTGTTTCCATAAAAACATTTTGCGAACAAGCCGTTAATGCGCAAAAAGTGGCTTTATGGAAACGCCACTAGTATACACTATTTTTGGATGCTTCTGGTCTTTGGATGCCGCTCAACAAAGGCATGAAACAATTAATGTAATTAGTACGAAACATCCTTTGTATTTTTTTATGAGCCATGATGCAGTCACGACTCCGTGCATCTTCATCTTCATTAGTAAGCCTTGTTATTGATGATGATAATGATGATGATGGATGCCCCATTTCTGATCATCTCTGATATAACAGCTTAACATGTGACCCCCAAAGACACATATTATTAGCCCGCGGACCCCCACTTGAAAATGTTTTGTGCCAGGGAGACCACGAGAAGAGAAGAGAAGATAAGACAACATAACATAACATGGATGCAGTGGTTAAAATGATAGATACAAAATGATCTGTCTGACATTTTAGCCTTTGCATAAGCCTGCAGGGTCGTCTTTAGCACCTCCAGCCAAGGCTTTAAAAGCAAAACTTCAGACCGCTCAAAACAAACTCCTCAGGTTAATACTATAACCTCACACCTAGGACTCACCTAACATGCTATAGCAGGGGTGGGCAACTTTGATGATGGCGAGGGCCACTATATTTCCACCATCACTCCAGAGGGCCACATTGCATATTGCTACGTCCTACTTTGTCAAACTAGTATATACAAAAGAAGCAAAAATAGCAGAACTACAAACTCAAAACGCATCGCAGCGCGATGCGTTTTGAGCTTGTAGATCTGCAACTTTCAAGATACTCAAGGGACCAGTGCCCATGTATCTGTTTCTTTCAAAAGAGACACACTGTAGCTAAAGTAGTGAAAGTACCAATATTTATTTTAGGACGCAGAGGGAAAGTTGATCCCATGCCAAAGTGCCAGTGCTCGCCTAGCAGTCTGCTGTCACCCAGGTGGGCCCATGGGCCCATTGTATATCTTGCTACGTCTTGATGAATTGAATACACAGGAAACCACAATGGAAACAAGCTCTCAGGGCTTGTTGTGTTATCCTTTTTAACCTAATTGAATGTCTGTACCTCTGCACTTTTTGCAAAACTGTTAATAAAGTATCAATCAATCAATCAATCAACCAACCAACCAACCAACCAACCAACCAACCAATCCACACTGCCTCTGTTTATTTAGCCTTGCCTGTTCTAAGTGCTGAGTGGGAGCGGTCGGATAGCTCAGATAGCTGTTTTGAGTCATTGAAAAGACTAGAAGCGTCTAGTCGGCGACCTGGCCAACTCGGAACAATATAAATAGGGAATGAATGCCCCGCCCTTTAATGCAAACCCCATTATACCTGTTTTCATAGGACCCGTTTTGACCATTTGTCTGCCTGTGTCCATTTATGCCCATATATGGAGATATCTGTATCTGTCTGTCTGTCGGTGTCCATTTTATGTCCATATATGGAGATCACTGCAGTTATAGTTCTGGGTCCATTTTATGCCCATATATGCCCATATATGGAGATATCTGTCTATCTGCGTCCATTTTATGCCCATATATGGAGATCTCTGTATCTGTCTGTCTGTGTCCCTTTTATGCCCGTATATGGAGATCTTTGTGATTCTGCATCCATTGTATGCCCATATATGCCATATATGGAGATATCTGTTTATCTGCGTCCATTTTATGCCCATATATGAGATTTCTGTCGCTTTTTCAAACAGATGGTCAAAACGGGTCCTATGACAACAGGTATAATGGGGTTTGCATTAAAGGGGGAACCGGCACTGTGTCTGCAACACAGTCGGTGGCACAGACAGATACAGAGATCTCCATAATGGGAATAAAGGGACACAGACAAACAGATGGAGGAGGAGACAAACTTAATGCAAACCCCATTATACCTGTTGTCATAGGACCCGTTTTGACCATCTGTTTGCCTGTGTCCATTTATGCCCATATATGGAGATATCTGTATCTGTCTGTCTGCGTCCACTTTATGCCCATATATGGAGATCTTTGACCATCTGTTTGCCTGTGTCCATTTATGCCCATATATGGAGATATCTGTATTTGTCTGTCTGCATCCATTTTATGCCCATATATGGAGATCTATGCAGACACAGTGCCAGTTCCGGAAAATCCTGATGTCAGACATCAGAATCCGAACCTTTCGTGCTGGTTCCAGAAAATCGTGTATCGGGTCGGGTCGGGTCGAGGCCGAGCACTGCACTACCTGCTGCGGTGGGGAACGCACGTGCCGAATTTGAAATAGGGAATGAATGCCCCACCCTTTAATGCAAACCCCATGAATGCCCCACCCTTTAATGCAAACCCCAATATACCTGTCATAGGACCCGTTTTGACCATCTGTTTGTCTTTGTCCACTTATGCCCATATATGAAGATCTCTGCACACACAGTACCGGTTGCAGAAAACTCTGATGTCAGACTTTATGCCCATATCTGGAGAACGCGCGTGCCGGTGGGAAGAAGGGTTCTCGAGATACGCGGATTACATACATACATACACATTCACAGAGATTTTGTGTTGACTCATGTGGCGTACGTGATGTCAGAGCCTTTTATGAAGTGATGTCACAATGACTCAGCGCTTGCGCCGATTTCCTCCGGAACAGCCTGATGTCAACAATCAGCTCCGCATAAGGAGATTCCGAACGTTTCGCGGCGGTTTCGGAAAACCGCGAGTCGGGTCGGGTCGAGGCCCGGCACTGCACTCCGCGCGGCGGCGGGGAACGCGCGTGCCGAATCTGAAGCCGGTGGGACGAACGGTTCTCGAGATACGCGGATTACAAACAAACAAACAGACAGAGATTTGTCGCATTTATAGATAGATGCTTCAACATGAACACTGTAATGAATAAGATAAATAGACCTGAACGCAGTCTGCTTTTCACACTCTCAAGAGTGCTCTGAGTGCTTTTTGGCTGTGTACTTGAGCTTTGTTTTGCATTCGGCAACCTGCAGGTATCGAGGGAAGGATATGACAAATGAAATCCATTTCTTTACTTGAGTGAAAAGGGGAGACAAAACCGGTGAGAGCTGCAGAGGGATACCAGCGATGCATTCCAAAAAATCTGTATTCTGTACAAAGTATTGAAATATTAGATATGACACTTGAAAAGGAAATAGCGGGTACATTCAGATGTTCCACCTCTTCAAGCTGTACTCTTTCACAACCTGAACCCACTGCAGCTCCAGTAAAAAAAATATCACTCTATGTTCTCTACACCAATCTCTCTCTCTCTCTCTCTCTCTCTCTCTCTCTCTCTCTCTCTCTCTCTCTCTCTCTCTCTCTCTCTCTCTCTCTCTCTCTCTCACCACAAATAGTCAATCTACAAGGTCCGCGATGCGTCGTGAGCTTGTAGATCTGCCATTTCTGGCGAAGAGATTCGGTATTTATAGATGTCAGTCTTTTTGACAGCCCTCAGTTCGAAAGTCCAATCAGTGCATTTTGGAAGAAGAAAGACAATGTCATGTCTTCAGCGGTATTAATTAACGGATGAGCAGTCTTTCAGCGAGGTTTTCCACACTGCAATTACAGACCGTGGCTGCAAGCCAAAGCAGTCAGGAGCCTTCGTACACTTTGCTCTGATTGCTTCCCCCCGAAAAGTTGTCAGGGATCACATTTGTTCAATTTTGCATTTTTCAGAGTAAAAAAAAAAAAAGAAGAAGAAGAACACTTAAAGGCATAGTATGCAACGTTGTAAAACAAATTAAATAGCTACCAATCATTTCCCTCTACCTGCAGCCAGTAGTGTGGTGGTGTTTACCTATATGCTGGAGGGCAGGTAAACACGAGTGCATCTCTCCACTCCGACATGTCTCCTTTCCGACATGTCTCCATTCCGACACTAACCCTATCTCTAACCCTAACCCTAAACCGAACCCCCATGGGAGTGTCGCCACTCCGACAATAAGAAGTCAATTTCGGAGTGGCGACATGTCGGAATGGAGAGAGCCTCCCGGTAAACACCACCACTGCAGTGACTGCTGATATTAGAGAGGAAATGAGGGGTAAAACATGTATTCATTATTTTGTTAATGCAAACAGAGGGCAAAGTAACAAACTATTCCAGGCCCTTACGTGGGAAGTCATTTACAGCAGGTGGGGATTGGGTTCTACCCTTGTGTCTGAGATGAAGAAGAGGAGGTTGAATGAACTGAAAGCTGCGCTCCCCAAATCAAAAGGTTTGGGGACCTAATTAAATAGCTACCAATCATTTGGGTAACAAATTAAATTGCTACCAATCATTTCCCTCTACCTGCAGCCAGTAGTGTGGTGGTGTTTATACCTGCAGAAACACGTACACTGCCCTCTCCCTGTATTTTGATGTTTTCGCGGTTTGTTTTGGTAGACAGGGATGTTCTGGGACTACCAATACTGACAGTGAAAACACCCAAATACCTGATTCAGCCCGGGAAAAAGAGTTGTAGAGGCCCTCATTGCGCGCTATAGAGAGAAATCTCTCTCTGTAGCACTGCTGCTACTCCAAGATTTGCCATTTCAGATCATGACAAGTGATAAGCCAGTGGGCCAATTACATGAGTTATATTTCGTCGTTGTCGGGTGGAAACCTTGTATGTCCGAAACCATTTTAAAAATGATTTAAACTAGCGAAAACAGCCGATCTACAAGCACACAACGCCTCGCACCGCGAGGCGTTGTGTACTTGTAGATCTGCTGTTTTCACTACTTTTGTGCGACAGCCTTGTATGATGAAGCAGGGCTTTGCATTGCGAAAAAATTTACACATTTGAAACTTGGAGATACGAGGTTTCTGCCCGACAGTGACGATTTACTTTGTTGGCCACCCAGCCCCCAAAATGGAACAAAGGCCGACATTTTTTTTTTTTTTTTTTTCCTAATGTCCAGGCCGGGAATGAACCGGCCGTTCGGGAGTTGTCCCGCTTTTCCCAATGGCCAGCACGTCCCTGGAGGGCAGGTAAACACCACCACACTACTGCAGTGACTGCTGATATTAGAGAGGAAATGACGCGTAAAACATGTATTCATTATTTTGTTATGCAAACAGAGGGCAAAGTAACAAACTCTGCCAGGCCCGTACGTGGGAAGTCATTTACAGCAGGGGGGGATTGGGTTCTATCCGGAGAAAAAAATCTGGTTTTATCCGGTTTTGATGGTGTTATTATCGGGTTTCCACAGTAACATTCTTAGACACTAGGGCATTCACCAAATATTAGAATGTTTGAATATTCGAATATCAATTATTATTATTTTTATATTGTTTTCTCTTTAAAAAATGTATAGTTTAGAAAGCTTGGCTAGATAGGAAGTCATAAGAATGAGTTGTCAATGCCCCTGGTGGATGAATTTGTTAATGCTCTATACTAGGGCTTCTCAAACCTTTTTAGGCCGTGACCCCCAAAATAAACATATTTGAACTGGGGACCCCCACCCTGACAAGCACTTGGAATTGTAGGTATTAATGTGACTCGGTTCCATAGATAAATAGCAGATCTACATGCTCACAACGCCTCGCAACGCGAGGCGTTGTGAGCATGTAGATCGGCTATTTTCACAATGTTTGCCTCTTGCTTACTTAATATTTGACAGTTTGGCCAGTCCTGTCGAATATTCGACTATTCGAATACATTGAGGTCGAATAATTCGAATACTAAAAATCACTATTCGTGAATGCCCTATTAGACACAATCAAGAACTACACGTTCCCTTCCCCTCTGGTCCTCTCTCCACACGCTGTGGACAGCATGGAGACAAATCTAAAAGCCAAATGGCGCACAGCCGCGCACACACAGTGGCCGCGCCACTGACGCCAGCCAGCTGTATGTAAAGACAGATTTCTTCTTTACCAACATTGAGACTGCACCTGCCTGTTTCATAATAATCATTCAGTTCCCAAAAAGATCCCCAAACCTGTTGATTTGGGGAGCTCAGCTTTCAGTTCATTCAACCTCCTCTTCTTCATCTCAGACACAAGGGTAGGATTTGGCCTAATGGGAGTCAAGAACATCTTGAAGAAAACCCCTACTGGATGTGCAGCTGACTTTGTCACATGACAAAATGTTTTAAATGCAGATTTTATTTTAATTAATTTATCTATTTTGTAAATTGATCAGGGGTCTGGTGCTGACTCTGATCATGTTAGCGCTTTGAACAGCAGCATGTCTGGCTCTCAAGTAATAATAAGTAAAACTTGTGTAGGCCTACTTCTGGGAAATACAAATTTGCATACAAACACCAAAACATTCATGGCATGTGGCCAGCACTCAGGATTTTGAATGCAGGCTACAACTTCAATGCAACACAACAGGCATAAACCTTGTATCTGCATACATTATTTCATCTTTTATTTTCGCTTGGATCAGCGGGATCGCGCCACGGAGGAGACAAACACAACTGCTCCGCGAGTAAACGCGATATTTACAAAGATGACCACAATCCAGCTCTTGCCACCTGCGAACGTGTGCATGAACGAGCACGCGTGTGAGCATTTCATGGGACCGCGCCCATTCTCCGCGCGTCCCAAATAATCGCCCGCTTCTCATTGAAAATGAATTACCAGGAGCCAGTAGTGTGGTGGTGTTTATACCTGCAGAAACACGTACACTGCCCTCTCCCTGTATTTTGATGTTTTCGCGGTTTGTTTTGGTAGACAGGGATGTTCTGGGACTACCAATACTGACAGTGAAAACACCCAAATACCTGATTCAGCCCGGGAAAAAGAGTTGTAGAGGCCCTCATTGCGCGCTATAGAGAGAAATCTCTCTCTGTAGCACTGCTGCTACTCCAAGATTTGCCATTTCAGATCATGACAAGTGATAAGCCAGTGGGCCAATTACATGAGTTATATTTCGTCGTTGTCGGGTGGAAACCTTGTATGTCCGAAACCATTTTAAAAATGATTTAAACTAGCGAAAACAGCCGATCTACAAGCACACAACGCCTCGCACCGCGAGGCGTTGTGTACTTGTAGATCTGCTGTTTTCACTACTTTTGTGCGACAGCCTTGTATGATGAAGCAGGGCTTTGCATTGCGAAAAAATTTACACATTTGAAACTTGGAGATACGAGGTTTCTGCCCGACAGTGACGATTTACTTTGTTGGCCACCCAGCCCCCAAAATGGAACAAAGGCCGACATTTATTATTATTTTTTTTTCCTAATGTCCAGGCCGGGAATGAACCGGCCGTTCGGGAGTTGTCCCGCTTTTCCCAATGGCCAGCACGTCCCTGGAGGGCAGGTAAACACCACCACACTACTGCAGTGACTGCTGATATTAGAGAGGAAATGACGCGTAAAACATGTATTCATTATTTTGTTATGCAAACAGAGGGCAAAGTAACAAACTCTGCCAGGCCCGTACGTGGGAAGTCATTTACAGCAGGGGGGGATTGGGTTCTATCCGGAGAAAAAAATCTGGTTTTATCCGGTTTTGATGGTGTTATTATCGGGTTTCCACAGTAACATTCTTAGACACTAGGGCATTCACCAAATATTAGAATGTTTGAATATTCGAATATCAATTATTATTATTTTTATATTGTTTTCTCTTTAAAAAATGTATAGTTTAGAAAGCTTGGCTAGATAGGAAGTCATAAGAATGAGTTGTCAATGCCCCTGGTGGATGAATTTGTTAATGCTCTATACTAGGGCTTCTCAAACCTTTTTAGGCCGTGACCCCCAAAATAAACATATTTGAACTGGGGACCCCCACCCTGACAAGCACTTGGAATTGTAGGTATTAATGTGACTCGGTTCCATAGATAAATAGCAGATCTACATGCTCACAACGCCTCGCAACGCGAGGCGTTGTGAGCATGTAGATCGGCTATTTTCACAATGTTTGCCTCTTGCTTACTTAATATTTGACAGTTTGGCCAGTCCTGTCGAATATTCGACTATTCGAATACATTGAGGTCGAATAATTCGAATACTAAAAATCACTATTCGTGAATGCCCTATTAGACACAATCAAGAACTACACGTTCCCTTCCCCTCTGGTCCTCTCTCCACACGCTGTGGACAGCATGGAGACAAATCTAAAAGCCAAATGGCGCACAGCCGCGCACACACAGTGGCCGCGCCACTGACGCCAGCCAGCTGTATGTAAAGACAGATTTCTTCTTTACCAACATTGAGACTGCACCTGCCTGTTTCATAATAATCATTCAGTTCCCAAAAAGATCCCCAAACCTGTTGATTTGGGGAGCTCAGCTTTCAGTTCATTCAACCTCCTCTTCTTCATCTCAGACACAAGGGTAGGATTTGGCCTAATGGGAGTCAAGAACATCTTGAAGAAAACCCCTACTGGATGTGCAGCTGACTTTGTCACATGACAAAATGTTTTAAATGCAGATTTTATTTTAATTAATTTATCTATTTTGTAAATTGATCAGGGGTCTGGTGCTGACTCTGATCATGTTAGCGCTTTGAACAGCAGCATGTCTGGCTCTCAAGTAATAATAAGTAAAACTTATGTAGGCCTACTTCTGGGAAATACAAATTTGCATACAAACACCAAAACATTCATGGCCTGCGGCCAGCACTCAGGATTTTGAATGCAGGCTACAACTTCAATGCAACACAACAGGCATAAACCTTGTATCTGCATACATTATTTCATCTTTTATTTTCGCTTGGATCAGCGGGATCGCGCCACGGAGGAGACAAACACAACTGCTCCGCGAGTAAACGCGATATTTACAAAGATGACCACAATCCAGCTCTTGCCACCTGCGAACGTGTGCATGAACGAGCACGCGTGTGAGCATTTCATGGGACCGCGCCCATTCTCCGCGCGTCCCAAATAATCGCCCGCTTCTCATTGAAAATGAATTACCAGGGCGCGTCGACCGCCTCCAGTATGAAAGGCTGTTTACACTAATGTGTCTAATTATTATCTTTATGTCTAATTTTATGTATAATTTTATCCTAATGAAGGTGTAAATCACTTCATCGAATGAGTGTGAAATAGCCAGTCAACGCATGGACCCCCAATGGGTGACATGTGGACTAGGGGAGATCTGAGTTAGGATTCTGTCCCTATTGGGACATATCGAAAGGCACTGAGTCGGATGAAGCAGACTTCGAACGCTTGGCACGGCAAGCTTGTTCGCTTGACAGCTCGCTCTGTGGTTCCTCTCGTGGTTCAAGTCCAGTCAGATTTAGAGGAATACATCTTGGGTTTGAGAAAGGTATTCCTATCAAATGAACTGTAGATTTAGTAAAAATCTTATGATATTTAGTCAACTAAAACTAGGCTAAAAACATTTCAAATGACTAAAATATGACTAAAACTAAATGAATTTTTATTCAAAGACTAAGACTACATCAAAATCTGCTGTCAAACCTAACACACTGCAGCGATAGTCAAACAAGTCTGGTTATGTGCATGAAGAGTGAGCAGGCCACTTCTTATCACCTAATGGGGGAGTTTCCACTGTAGAACAAATAGCGCATGCAAGGAACAAATTATTCCAACCAGTTCCTTTCCCCTCCATGAGGCGCCCCAGCTGGCCAGGGGGAAGCAGTACAGAGACCAGGATTTACTGCATGTTTTTTTGTGAGGGTACCTACCCTAGGGGAGATGGGAAGAACATGCAAACTCCACACAGAAAGGCCCTTTCACCAACCCCACCTATGGGGTGTGGGCGCTGATGACGCGGAGGTGGATTCGCTCTTACCCAGCAGCGTGATGATGCAGCCCAGGATGGCGAGGAGGGCGCCGGTGCTCAGCCCCGTCGACGTGTATGCCACGGCGCCGCATGACACGGGCACCCGGTCGGCGTCGCAGTCGCACACGCGCACCGCCAGCGTGTTGGTGCTGCTGAGGGCCGGGCTGCCGCTGTCCACGATCAGCACGGGCAGCCTGTACATCGGCTGCTCCCGCCTCCGGAAACCGCCACGCTTGGTCACGACGGACGCTGTGTTGTCTAGAGAAAGAGAGAAGAGGAAAGAGTAAAGCTCACATTTTTCATATCAAGGTCCATTATTCATTCGGCAATTGAGCCACGGGCCACCATTTGATGAGATGCAGCCTCTCAGTTCCCAAAACTTTGGTTATTAACTTTAGGTGTCGTTGGATGAGATTTTGTCCACAATTCCACGCTGTATTGATCATTTATTTATTAATGTTTATTTGACAGGGACAATACTCATTTACAACAGTGACATCAGAGTGTTAGCTGAGAGGTTAGAGAACAGGGCATCATAATTACATGTAAGTTAAACATGCTCGGCTTCACACTAGAATGCTTATGTAGCATGATGGAGACCCTGAAAATGCAAGAGATATCTTTTGATATAAAGTCCACAATTCTGTCATGTCGTCTTACAGGGTTCCCTGTACAAGGTGTGTGACATGGTTTCAGCTATTTGTTCATGACCATGGAGTATACAGTGAAGAGCATGATTGCCTGAAACCAGATGGAGAGATTGAGTTTAGATAGGGGTCTTCAATGTCTTTCAGGCCAATTGGACCCCTTAAATGATAAAGAGATGAAGCAACACAACATAGGCCTATTGATGTTGCAGATTAAACCTTTTCATCGATGTCTTCATAGACTTGTTTGACAGCACTATCATCAGTGTATGTTAAATGTTCATTTATTTAATGTATTTACAGACATGTAATCACTTAAACCGTCAATACTTAATAAACTTGGCCTTTGGCTCTGTACTTGGTCTGATTTTTTTCCCCTCTACCCCAAACCTCACTGCCAAAAATAGCCAATCTACAAGCTCACAATGCCTCGCACTGTAGATCTGCAATTTTTGGCCAACGTTCTGCTATAGAACTGTTAAAGGGGCGCTATAGGGCTGCTATAGGGTGGTTAATGTAAAAAGGAGGGGTCCCGTACCCCCGGTGTAAGACCCCTGGTTTAGATGGTCAAATACACACACAAAAACTGCTTCAACAACAAAGACGTAGAGGACAATTATAGTTTGAGGTTTCTTGGTGTACAAACCTCACACACACACCCTTACGCGGTCTCTAAACACCAACTGCATCCATAAGTTAAAGTATAAAGTATAAGCACACAGCAGACTGTACTTTCTGAGGCGTCGCGAGTGGTTTGGGTACCAAACTTTTGTCAGCGCCGCACTGAGAGTGTTTCTGACAGGCTGTAACACAGCATGGTTTGGCAACCTGACTGTTGGGGACTGCAGACTGCTGCTACAAATGACTGTAAAGGCAGAGGCAGCCCCCGAAACAGTACAAGCGGTGGCTTCTCTTGTGCGTTTCAAACAACGGAAGCAACTACCCACTGTAGCAGAGGGAGAGAGAGAGAGAGAGGGAGAGAGAGAAAGAGAGGGAGAGAGAGAGAGAGGGAGAGAGAGGGAGAGGGAGAGAGGGGGAGGAAGAAGAGGAGGAGGATAAGGAAGGGGGGGGAGTGAATATTTTAAACAACATTAGTTGTCCATCTTCCTCTATCGATGGGTTGTTGACAGAGGCTGGTCAGCATGAGTAACCCCAATTTGAGCTCTTTACTGTACGGTAAATTATTTTGTTCGGTTAAAATAAGTGTTAAATAGCTCTATATTCATAGTGTTTGTTCAGTAACAGTGATACATGGATCTATTCGGATAGTACTCATTGCTATAGAGTCTTTGTTCGGCAACAGGAGTCTCCATGTCTCTTCAGCTCGGTATTAAACAGAAAATGCATGTTCAGGTCGGGATACAAAATGTATCCAATGAGGATAACGAACTCAGTCAGGATACAGATTAAACAAGTGAAATTGGAAGTGATGACACGAAGAAACGAGCAGAAGCTGATAAATGGGTAGGCTACCCTCTTCTGGAAACTGGTACCCTGGAGCTGGAGAGGCGGGGAGACTCCTGTTAATGAACAAATTATATAGCAGTGATTACTATCAGAATGCAGTGCTTTAACCTTTTACCAAAAAGTTTTGTTTTAAGCAAACAAATATGCTCAAAACCTGTTGACGTGTGTCTCAGGACTCCAGTTGTATTTTGAATGGTCGACGCGGGGCACAGACCATCTGAAATGAGTTGGAGCAGCGCAGAAAGGAAATCTTTTCTCTTTTATTTTCTCTTAACACACGGGTGACTAACAGGTCATTTTGACCATTTCGAGATCGCAAAGTGCAATAGCTCTCCCCGTGAAGGTCTCAGAAATGTCCCCTTCCATGACTTTTCCTAAATACTCAAGACATTATGTTCTCGTTTTTGTCCCCTTCTGAAATGTTTCCTAAGTAGGGAATAATATACCATAACTGACTGTTAGTTATCGGTCATAAAGACAGGTCTCACCCATTCCTCCCCCTCCCAGAAGCAAGGAGGGAATTTCACACCTTTTGCGCTCCCCATTTGAGAGGTCAATTGAAATGCTAATTTCAATTGACATGTGGAAGACAATAGAACCCCCGCTGGCAGCAGGGGAGGAGGTGTTGCTCTCCTGGGCCAAAAGGGAGATAATTTACCTGTCAATTTGACTGATAAATGCAGTCAGAGTGGAAGTGTTTTTTTTTCAGTCACCCGAGTGTTAATGTGCGTAATCGCGTCAGTGACGTGGTCTAGTAGTATAAGTAGCCTATAAACATTCCATTTTCTCTTGTCAGTGACGTGGATCTTCCAAACTCTCATTGAAATTATGGCAATGTAACTTCATGGTGTCATATCAATGCAGTTCTCAAGTGATTTAGTAGGCCTATAACTTTTTAACGCTTTTGCTTCGTATTTTTTTCTTCCTTTTTCCATGCCTTAATTTGTTTTGAATCTATTTTTGAGCGCTCAAACAACTGACCGCGTATGTATATCCGTCCATTTGTCCATAAGCGCTTTTATTAAGCAGGCTCACAACATTTCTACTGTAATTTCAAATAGAGAGTCCAGGATAAGCAGTGGCTCTGCTAATTTAGCTAACTTAACTTACATTCCCTGTAGGGGCTATAGTACAGTAAAATGTCATAAAATAAACCTGGCACTTTTTAACATCAGGTCACTTTTAAACAAATCCTCCTCTGTAAATGATATAATCTGTGAAGAGAAATTAGATATAATCTTTTTAACAGAGACATGGCTGGGCAACGATGGAGCTTTTGCACTTGGCGTCGCCTGCCCACCAAACTATCACTTTATTCAATCAGTGCGCGAAGGAAAAAGAGGCGGAGGCTTGGCATACATTTTCTCTGACATTTTTAAATTCAAGTGCCTGTCCTTTGGAAGTTTTTCATCCTTTGAATATCAAGCTAACTTATTTGAGAGTCAATCCTCTGTTCTAATGATTACGATATATCGCCCACCAAAATGTAGCAAAGCCTTATTTCTTACAGAAATATCTGAACTTCAATCTATCTGTTCCACGGACTATGAGAGAACCCTTATTGCTGGTGATACTAACTTGCATGTGGACACTGTTACTGATCTTACAGCTATGAGTTTCTTACAGTTACTGCATTCCCTTGATTTTGATCAGCATGTTACCGGGCCAACCCACAATCAAGGCCACACCCTTGATCTTGTGATCTCTAAAGGGCTAAATATTTCTATGGACAGGATTATCGCTAAGCCTGATTTATCAGACCACTATTTACTGTGTTTTAATATGACTGTCTCTGATCTAGAAAAAAACAATAGAGAATATACTATAAAAAAGAGATTTTTCGGTTCCTCGGCAGCAGAAGAGTTTGCCAGCCTTCTTGCGTGTGCACCCCGCCTTCCTGATATTCCCTCAGTAAATGATATGGTTCAACGTTTTAATCTTAAATTGGAGTCAGCTCTGGATATAGTGGCTCCTATGAAAACTAAAAAGAAATATAATTCCAAAGTAACACCCTGGATAAACGATCATATACGTTCACTCAAAAAACAATGCCGCAGAGCAGAGCGAGCTTGGAGAAAAAATAAATTAACTATCCACCTACAGATATTTAAGGCGTCAACAGCCACCTATAATAAAACCATGCGTCTGGCTAGGCAGGCCTATTTTTCCGGAATTATTAATGAGAATAAGAACAATGCTAGGGTCTTATTCTCTACCATTGAACGCCTTTTAAACCCCCCCCAGTCCTACAAGCAGTCACTCCCTGCCTCTAAAGCAAAGTGTAATGAGTTTGCATCCTTCTTTGACAACAAAATTGTTAACATTCGAGCTGGTATTACGAATAATACTGTCACAAATGCAAATGCGGTTAATGGTGCCATGTGTAAAAGCATCGATAAATCTAGGGGGAGCCTAGTATCATTTTGTGCAATTGATGAAGAGGAACTTCGTAAAACCATATCGCAAATGACATCGTCTTCTTGCTCGCTGGATGCAATACCCACGCCGTTTCTTAAAGAGGTTGTAGACTGTGTTATTGAAGATATCCTAAAAATAGTAAACAGCTCTATACAATCAGGTGTCTTTCCAGACTCACTGAAAACGGCTGTAGTTAAACCCTTACTCAAAAAACCCAACCTTGACCCGTCCGTGCTGGATAATTATCGACCCATCTCTAATTTGCCTTTTCTGGGCAAGGTCCTAGAAAAAATTATCTTTCATCAATTGGATGTGTTTCTGCAGAACAATAAGGTGCACAACAAATTCCAATCCGGCTTCAGGAAAGGACACAGCACAGAAACTGCACTTTTAAAAGTTATTAATGATCTTAGGGTGGCTGCTGATAACAAAGATGTGTCCGTTCTCCTACTGCTGGACCAATCGGCGGCTTTTGACACAATTGACCATACAATTCTAATACAACGTCTCGAACACTGGGTAGGACTGTCAGGTACAGCTCTGTCCTGGTTTTGCTCTTATCTGACAGGCAGAAGCTACTCTGTTAATCTAGCTGACTTCGAGTCAAACAAACACAACATCTGCTCTGGTATTCCACAGGGCTCGATTCTTGGTCCTTTATTATTCTCCCTCTATATACTGCCGCTGGGAGAACTTATTTCCGCTCACGGTGTGAATTTCCATTTCTATGCTGATGACACCCAGTTGTACCTTTCGGTGGCTACGGACGACCCCTGTGCTCTAGACCCATTGCTGACGTGCGTGTCCAGCATAAAATGCTGGATGAGTGAGAACTTTCTCAAGCTAAATGAGGACAAGACAGAAGTTCTCATAATAGGTTCTACTGCCCAGAGAGAATCAATAATAAATAGACTTGGTAACCTGGCTAAAGAAAATAACACCTCTGTTAAGAACCTGGGGGTGATCATTGATGCTGAATTAAATTTTAATACACACATTAATCATGTCACGAAGATTGCCTTCTTTCACCTTAGAAATATTGCGCGAATTAGAGCCTATCTGTCGCTGAACGATGCAAAAACGCTGATCCACGCTTTTGTTTTCTCTCGGCTTGATTACTGCAACGCACTTCTCTCTGGTCTGCCAAAGAAAACAACTGACAGATTACAACTTGTTCAAAATGCAGCAGCCAGAGTTTTAACAAAAACTAAGATAAGAGAACATATTACTCCAGTTTTAGCGTCGCTACACTGGCTCCCGGTTGTTTTTAGGATTGATTTAAAAATTCTTTTACTTGTTTATAAAGCTCTAAATGGTCTGGCACCTTCGTACCTCTATAACTGCCTGCATAGATATGTTCCAACCCGCCCACTCAGGTCCTCTAGTGCAGACCTACTTGAGGTGCCAACAATGACATATAAAAAATATGGTGAAGCAGCTTTCTGCTTCTATGGACCGACAGCTTGGAATAAACTACCACTACACCTAAGACAGGCAGCCTCGGTGGATAGCTTTAAAGCACAGCTCAAGACCTATTTCTTTACTCTTGCTTTTAGCTAAATTTTTTAATCCCTATGCTGCTATTGACGTCCGCACGGCTCTGAAATTGTTCTTCAATGTTCTATGCTTTTATTTTTTCTTGCTTTATTGTAATCATTTTACTTATCTCTTTTTTATGTATTTTTTATTTCTATTTTACTTTTTCTCTGTTAAGCACGTGTGCTTCTTTTTATGCTCTGTAAAGCACTTTGAGCTGCATTTCATGTCATGAAAGGTGCTATACAAATAAAGTTTTATTATTATTATTATATGTCTGTCTGTCTGTATCAGCACGGCCTCAACAGCTGCAGTAGCCGCTGGGTGACCAACCTTCAGGTGGCGCTTTTGAGCAGCCTTGAAGTGTAACATGGTATGGTATAGGCTAAGGCAGCGCTCACTCGCACTGGGTGGGATTCTTTTACCCCGTGAAGGGTCTTATGGTATTCGCGAATGTTTTTAGTATTTGCCTTGCTGTTATTTTGTATGCCATTGTTTTGAAACCCTGTAGAACTCTCTTTATTATTATTAGAGGCAGCCGCATAACATTGTTATTTTTCTATTTTATTATTATTTTTTTTTACAAATTGTTGCTTGCAGAAACCTTGTATCTCCATATTTAAACATGGTAATGTTTTGTTTTTTTTTCGCCGATCTACAAGCTGCCAATGGGTCAGCTCGCAAGGACCAGCGTGCTGTGCACCTTTGGTAACCATAATATCAGTTTCTATAACGTCGCTCTGATCCAGCACTGGTTCATATAAGCGTTGACAGGGGTGTCGCACCAAATTCTGGGCCCTGGGTACAAGGATTCATTGCGGGCCCCCAATGAGCTTTTGTGCTTTAACTATTGAAAAATAGCAGATCTACAAGCTCACAGCGCTGCACCGAGTGCCGCGCTGCGAGCTTGTAAATCTGCTATTTTTGAAAAATCGTGAACATATATTCAAGGATTTACACACATTTTCATGACTTTTCAAAAATAGCAGATCTACAAGCTGGCAGCTGTGAGCTTGTAGATCTGCTATTTTTCAATAGCTAAAGTATAAAATAATTAAGGCCGCTCCACCTTGGGTCCTAGTAACTCAGTCCCACTCCCCCCCCCCCCCCCCCCCCCCCTTGTGACGCCCCTGAGCGTTGAGCTTTTCTGTATTTCTGCCCCCATATTGACCTCTCCTTAATCCATTCGAAGATTTTTTTTTTCGGTGTGGCGCTGGAAGGTGTATTATGATCACAACCAATGAAAAGCCCTGCTTGAGGCGAATGGAGACGCATGTGGAGAACATTCATGCGAACACCTACCAGGGCTGGAGAAGACATGTGAGGCCCTTTTCACCCCATGGGCAGAGAAACCATTGGTTCAGGTCCTCTGGCCCCGGTCGGGAAGCGAGTAATGTTTGAATTCTTACCGTAACAAATAACTTTTTGGTTTTGTTTTTGTTTTTCATCAAGTGCCAATGCTGTGAATTGGTAAAAATGTTTTACACTTTTGTGTGTGAGAAAACATTGCAGCTAATGTGGTAGTAACAGCTTTAGGTTTGTGTGTAACTGTATCGTGTCAGAACGCCAATCATTTCTTAACAGTTATACATTAAACATGCCATGATGTCTAAACGTATCTAAACAAACTTTTGAATGTGTTCCAAACTGATTACAAAAGTGTGAAACTGATGCTCAGTAAGATCTATGCGTGGGATATTAACCATCACCCACAATAGCTTATGACACTGATCATCCCCTCAATCGTCCCCACATTATTACTTTTCTATTTTTAGGCCTTTTTAATGCTTAAAAATAAAAACTGGTCAAAGATGAGCTAAACTGTCAAATAATATAAGTAAGAGCCACATTGTGAAGAAGAAAGCCATAGCCGACTTTTCAGTCGCGGACTGAAAAGGTTGAGAACCACAGTTCATTGTGTAATATTGTTGTCTTTCTGTTTTACAGACTGGGAGCAGTAGGGGCGAGATCATTTAGCGACCTACAACTGGGTTGCAACCTGGTCGGTAGTTTTCACCGACTGGGTCGCTAAATCTACCGACTGGGTCGCTAAATCTACCGACTGGGTTGCTAAATCTACCGACTGGTCGGTATATTTAGCGACCCAGTCTGTAGATTTAGCGACCCAGTCGGTGAAAACTACCGACCAGGTTGCAACCCAGTTGTAGGTCGCTAAATGATCTCGCCCTCTCTCACTGGGAGACTGAATATCCCTATGGGACAATAAAAGACTGATTATGATTAATATGATTATTGACCTGTTCAGCCTTTTGATGCAAAAACAAAAGATGCTTTTGATATGAGTGATCATGTTTTGGAATGTCTACTTTTTGCAAGTGATTTGTGGGCGCACAGTTACGACTCTTTTTTTCAGCTTGTGTGTCGGTTTGCTGTGAGAAATGGAGCTATATTCAGGAAATGCAATTCATATACTGAGGAAAATCTACCGGAGGGATGCAGGGAAGAAATCAACAGATGGTGTCATTAGCAACTATTCAGAATGTGACACACACTGTGCTAGTGCTCTGTGCTCTTCACCACCTGTTGCTTAACCCATTCAGAACGGGTACACAATTTGTGTTTCATTATGTTATGCTTTAACTATTGAAAAATAGCAGATATACAAGCTCACAGCGCGGCACCGAGTGCCGCGCTGCGAGCTTGTAGATCTGCTATTTTTGAAAAATCGTGAAAATTTGAATTTTGACCAGATTCTATAAGTGTCTTTTGAATCCTTCAAAGATTTTTTGAAAAAAAAACTATGTTTCTATGTCAGCAATCTGGCCAGCCATCGTCAAAGAAAAGTCCTTTTCACTTAACTGGAGCTCAGTTAGTCTGTTTTTGAGAGACTAATATGTCAGAGGTTCTCAAACCTTTTCATGTGAAGGACCCCCAAACTGATATTTATTTGGCAACAGACCCCCATCTCAAAATATTTAGTTCCAGGGACCACCCAGAAGCAAAATTTGAGTTACAAACATTCGCTTTGAAAATACATATATTCAAAGATTTGCACACATTTTCACGACTTTTTCAAAAATAGCAGATCTACAAGCTCGCAGCACGGCACTCGGTGCCGCGCTGTGAGCTTGTATATCTGCTATTTTTCACTGGTTAAAGCATTCAATAATTCTAGGCCTAAATGGGTTTTAATAACAGCTTAATATGATGCTCAAAATGTTATTATGAGAGATGGAGGGAAACGACAGAGAGAGAGAGAGAGAGAGAAAGAGAGAGAGAGAGAGAGAGAGAGAGAGAGAGAGAGAGAGAGAGAGAGAGAGAGAGAGAGAGAGAGAGAGAGAGAGAGATGTGGCTCTGGGTAGAGGCCAGGGTTTAAAGGACAACTTAGGTTTTTTTTACAACAAGGGTTCATATTTTACATTTTTAGAGAAAAGAAAAGATGAGTGTTAAAATGTTTTCATTTACTGCTTTCTATCGTTTTAGCGATTTTAGTGATTGAAAGAATGTGGTGCATCTTGGGCCTATTGTGTCTAAAAATACATATTTAGTCATGTGTACGCATGGCCCCACCCACACACTGAAATCAAAATCATTAAAATCGCAAAAAGATAGAAAACATTAAATGAAAACATTTGAACACTCGTCTTTTCTTTTCTCTATTTACAATCTAAAATATGAACCCTTGTTGTAAAAAAATATATAAAAAAATCACACCCGTGTGAACTGAGCGGTGGTCCCCCCCCCCCCCCCCCCTTCCCCCCTGTGTGTGTGTGTGTGTGTGTGTGTGTGTGTGTGTGTGTGTGTGTGTGTGTGTGTGTGTGTGTGTGTGTGTGTGTGTGCGTGCGTGCGTGCGTGCGTGTGTGTGTGTGTGTGTGTGCCTGGTCTGGCCTGGCCTGAACAACAGCGCCCCTCCCTTAACATGTGTGGTCAGAAAAGGTTACTGCAGGCTACAGACAGACAGACACGCAGACAGACAGAGAGACAGACAGACAGACCCACACACACGGCCACGTATAGGAGCGTTGTGACCACCGCTCAAAAAGTTGTCCTTTAAGAAATTAAACATGGGATTGGTTTTCAAAATAGTCAAAGGGGCTCTGCATGTACTCAATGCCAGCATGCCACCCACAGCCACAACACTGGGGGAAGCGACAACAACGATCTGGTACCACCCGCCTATACAAATGTGGGTAAATTCTCTTTCTACTGCACTGCCAGCAAAGTGTGGAATGCCCTCACACCATACCATCTCTTAAATAACGTGGATCACTGGCTTCCTTCAAAACAGGCCCTGACAATCCATCTTTCAGGAGGCCAAAAGGGGAGGTAAACTCACTTCTCCCATAGAAAGGTCATGGCATTCACTGACAAACATGTTTTCCCTTTTCCCCATCTTTCTACTCTGTAGTGTGTGTTGATGATACTGCATGTTGGTGTTATTTGTTATACTATGTGTGATGAATTGAATACATAGGACCAAATGGATTGCAAGATCTCATCCACCATTCACTTCCCATTTATTCCATTTGGAAAAACCCTGTTTTCTCACCTATTGTTGTTTTCCTCTGCACTTTTGGCCAGGCGTGCTTTATTCAATGGCCAATAACTTGAGATCAAAATAAAAATTAAAAAATTAAAAAAAATGCGGAAACAGAGATCGATCGTAATGGAGATAAATATTCTGTGACTGATTGAATAGGTAAGGAAAAACAATCGCTCGGTCCTCGAGTAAATGTACTTACAGTAGTTACTTTACACCACTGCCCTTTATTGTAGGTCAGGGCAACAGCGCCCTTTTCTGTGTCTGTAAGACTGCAGGGGCTTCTGAGCTGGCACTGTGCCACGTATATTTACACTGACATGTCTGGTGCCTGCTAAACGATGTCTCGCCTGCAATCCTGCATGTGTGGGAATGTACGCACAAGGGACTGCATTATCATGCACTTATAATGCATTATAACAATGGTTATAAATGTTTATAGTCACACATAAAGTCAGGGACGTGCTGGCCATTGGGAAAAGCGGGACAACTCCCGAACGGCCGGCCATTAGGAAAAAAATAAAAAATAAAACGTCGGCCTTCCTTCCATTTTGGGGGCTGGGCGGCCAACAAAGTAAATCGTCACTGTCGGGCAGAAACCTTGTATCTCCAAGTTTCAAATGTGTAAATTTTTTCGCAAAGCAAAGCCCTGCTTCATCATACAAGGCTGTCGCACAAAAGTAGTGAAAACAGCAGATCTAAAAGCACACAACGCCTCGCGGTGCGAGGCGTTGTGTGCTTGTAGATCGGCTGTTTTCACTAGTTTAAATCCTTTTTTAAATGATAAATACAAAATAAACAGTTTTGGACGTAGAAGGTTTCCACCCGACAACAACGAAATATAACTCATGTACAATAATTGGCCCACTGGCTTGTCACTTGTCATGATCTGAAATGGCAAATCTTTGAGTAGCAGCAGCGCTATAGAGAGAGATCTCTCTAAAGCGCGCAATGAGGGCCTCCCTCTGCAACTTTTTTTCCCGGGCTGAATCAGGGGCCCAGCACGTCCCTGCATAAAGTTATAACAATGTTTATGAAGTATTATAAGTCCTGGTCATATAACGCATTATAATAAGCAATTTACTTAGAGATCGGGTCTGCATTATAATCACAATTATAATGCATTGTTATAATACTTATAATGCTTCATAACACTTGCTATAAATGTTTATAACAATGTATAACACAGACACTGTTGTTATACAGTTGTGGTAGTTAAGTGTTGCTCCAGACTCATAATATGTCATAATCCTTGCTTAAGTTGTTATGCATTATTATAAAACATTTATAACGAGTTATGAAGCCTATTTACATTATAATGCATTATATATATGAGCTTATAATGCATTACTGTATAGACCCGACCTTAATATACAGGGTTACCGATAAGTCCTTTGTTTTCATATTTATATGGTTACTTCCCGAGTGAGATTTATTAGATACATAAAAAATGTATGCAATGTTGTTTCATCTATTTTGTAAGCCTAACATTGACAGCACTGAGAAGATAAAAATATTGATTCAGGGATAACTACTGTATGATGAACCTAGACACAAAATAAATAATAACACATCAGACATGGATCTGAGAGTCAGGCATACTTATAAAGGTATAATGGTGTTGCACTTTATGGGATACAGAGCTACACAGTATGACACACTAACATTTCAACCCTCAGCGTTGCCATAAAAAAACAACACAATTTGTAGACTTGTACAGTGGAGACTATAAAATCCTTATTGCTGGGCCCGCTGGACAAGAACTGCTACTGGAAGTGTCTAAGTGGAAGGACAAGACCAGGGACGTGCTGGCCATTGGGAAAAGCGGGACAACTCCCGAACGGCCGGGAATCATTCCCGGCCGGTCCAGGCCGGCCATTAGGAAAAAAATTAAAATAAAATGTCGGCCTTCGTTCCATTTTGGGGGCTGGGCGGCCAACAAAGCAAATCGTCACTGTCGGAGAAACCTTGTATCTCCAAGTTTCAAATGTGTAGATTTTTTCGCAAAGCAAAGCCCTGCTTCATCATACAAGGCCGTCGCACAAAAGTAGTGAAAACAGCAGACAACGCCTGTAGATCAGCTGTTTTCACTAGTTTAAATCATTTTTAAAATAATAAATACAAAACAAACGGTTTTGGACATACAAGGTTTCCACCCGACAACGACGAAATATAACTCATGTAATTGGCCCACTGGCTTGTCACTTTGTCACAAACCTTTGAGTAGCAGCAGCGCTAGAGCGCAATGAGGGCCTCTCTAACTCTTTTTGCTGATCAGGGGCCCAGCATGTCCCTGAGTGGAAGGGCAGGCGGCTTACGAGGGAAGTACATACAGAGGGGGTGCAAGATTGGTTGATATAGTCAGGGGCGTCACAAGGGGGGGGGGGGGGGGGGGGGGGGGGGAGTGGGACTGAGTTACTAGGGCCCAAGGTGGAGGAGCCTGGAATTATTTTACACTTGAAAAATAGCAGATATACAAGCCCACAGCGCGGCACTGAGTGCCGCGCTGCGAGCCTGTAGATCTGCTATTTTTGAAAAGTCGTGAAAATGTGTGCAAATCTTTGAATACATTTATTTGGGCCCTAGTAACTCAAATCTTGCTTCTGGGGGGTCCCTCAAATTAAATATTTTGAAATGGGGGTCCGTGGCCAAATACATATCATTTTGGGGGTCCTTCATATGAAAAGGTTTGAGCACCACTGACATAGAAACATAGGTTTACTGTCAATATTCCAGGATGACCTCCCACTTGGGTAATGACGCCCCCTGGCGATCATTCAGAGAAACTACTTCAGCTCCCGTACTAACGTAGGTAGGAAGGGCCTGTCACTCAAACCGGAGTGACCCGCCTCCAGGCTATATAAGCCCCCGGAGGCGGAAGTAACATCCTCTTTTCACTCTCTGCGATATCACATTCAGATAAGTTGAAACTCAGCCTTGTATTATTATTCTTCGCGCATTAGCCTAAAGCGGTGGCATTGGAGTCGCCCACTGGCGAGTGTTGAATTAACCCGTACTTAAGAATACTTATTCTTGTTCCGTCCTAAATCGACGGTTATTTCCTTTTATAACAAAGGATTATTACTGCTTGTTCAGGCCTCCGCCGAAGCAAGCGTGGCATAGCTTTAGCCGTTAGCTTGTTAGCTCGTCTGCTATTGTTAACGTTAGCTACACTGCTTACCGCTTGTTCAGGCCCTGCCCGAATCAAGCGTGGCCTAGCCTTAGCCGTTAGCTTGTTAGCTCGTCTGCTTCTGGTTAACTCTATCTACAGTGCTTCGCCATGGATCCTCTGGCCTTCCTGCCGAGGCAATGTCCAGGCTGTCCAGGACTCATCGACGGACAGGATCTTCACCATCTCTGTGTCGGCTGCATGGGCGTTGCACACGCCTTCTCTGCACTGAGTCCTCAGGGGAGAGCAGGACCTTTCTGTGACTGCTGCGTGGCCTACGACCGCGATGTACTGATACACCGGTTCTACCTAGCCAGGGCAGGCCTCGGGGCCTGCGCTCCACCAGGTGGGTCCACTGCTCTCAACCCCACAGCCCAGTCTTTCCTTCCCCAGGCGGACCGCACCGTTGGTCAAGGTGCGGCGCTGCCTTCCGGAGATCCGCTTGGCAACCAGCGCGCCATTCCAAGTCAAGATGGCGCCGTGCTACATGAGACACCGCCTGCCGCGCAACCGACCGCAGCTAGCTCCACTGTCACTGGAGCTGGCGGGTCTGGTGAAGTCGCCGCTAAGAAGGCGACCAAGAAGGCTAACATCCAGACGAAATCTCCGGTAGCCTTTTCCCCTTCGGGCGCGGTGCCCAAAAAGAAACGCTTGGATGTGACCGTCGGGGACGTCCCCCTCGACGTGAGCATCACCAAAACAGTCCAGACCTTCAGGCGAGAGTCGGACCTGAGCTCCTGTCAGAGCGAGGGTTCTGGTTCTGAATACTCTGGATACACGGCCGAGGAGGAGGAGGACTCCGTCGATGACGAGGGTTCTCGACTCACGGTCACTGTGAAAGGTAATGCCCCTGCGGCTCCAGCACGTCAACTGGACGCCGCAGGGAGCTCCCAGGCCTCCTCAGGCACCACTGCCCCTCCACCCGCCAGTCAAGCGAGTGAAGCGGGAGCAGAGGACGTCGATTCTGCAGCAGAAATGCTGGATCATCTCACAGTCTACATGAGAGCTCTGGCCAGAGTTGGAGAGGAGTTGCCACCTCCTCTCCCCTCTGAAGAGGCCGAGGATGATGATGAAATGCCCGGGCAGGAGCCTTCGGTTCCCGCCCCGTATGTCCTCTCCAGGCTGCCGCTGGTGAAAGGTTTCACCAAGGCCCTCCATTCCTCATGGAAGACACATAAAGACCCCAGGAAGCTGCCTTTTTCTGTGTTGGATTTGGTGGGCGGTGCGGAGGCAGGCATGTCCACCTGCCCTAACCTGGACCACCTGTTGGCACAATCTTTCCTGAGTTCTGTCAGACCCCAGTACAAAGATGTAGGCACGGCTAAAAACGGGCCGTTTGTTGGCCCCGTCGGCACCAACCCGCCGGGGTTCACTGTCCTGGAGGACAAGCTACAGTCGGACAGGGCTCGTAACGCCTACCGGTCCGCTGCTCTGGCCGCTAAGGACCTAAATCTGATCCAGCTCTTGCTCGCTTCCACCAAGGACCTGGTCAAAGGTCTGCCCACGGGGGAGCACACAGCTGAACTGAACACTCTATTTGACATCATGCTGAAGGTCAATTGGCATGCGGTTAAGTGGATGGGCAGGTCCATGGACTACAACCTCCAGTCTGAGAGAGCCCGCTGGCTCGACTATGTCGACCTCGAGCCTAAGAGGGACGTGGGCGAGAAGCCTCTAGGTCCTCGCGGGGAGATGTACAAGTCTCTCATAAACATGGAGAACAGTCCCACCACCCTCATGGGTGGGGGCTTGGAGCTGCTGCAGGGTAGAGTTACCTTCTTCAAGGCGGCTAAGGACATCGTCGAGTCCACCACAGTGCCACAGGATGAACCGCAGCAAGCTAGGAGGACGTCCCGCTCCTCCCGTGCCAAGGAAAGGGGCCGCTCTGCTTCTTTTAAGAAGCACTCGTCTTCCTCCAGGGGAGCCTCTGCAGCCAGGGCGCCTGACAGGCCCCGCAGCAAGGCTGTGGTTCCCGAGCGCGCTCAGCCGCGCCGCCCGTCCAAGGATGGCAGGCAGCAGTCTTCATACCGCGGTGGCCGCGGTAGGGGACAGCGCAAATGACACTCTGAAGAGGGGAATTGTGCTGGGGCGGGGGTCCGAGGTGTCTCTCGGTCCCCCTCCCCCCAAACGAGGGCGTTTTTCGGTACCCCGTGTCGGGGAAATGAAAATGTTAATTTTGATGCCTCCTGTGTCGACAATAAACATGTTGAAAGAACAAAGTCTGTCTCTGTCCAACTCTCTCGCACTAGCACAGACGACCCCATCGTGCATGCCTCCTGTAGTAATGATGAAGTCCTGTCAGGACTCGATAATCAATCACAGGTTTTATCAGAAACCAGTAATGTTAATGTCAAACAATTATGTGGTTCCTCAAGCGCGCGAGTGGAATATCCCTCGCGTCGACAATATGAATCCTTTATGCATGCCTCCTGTAAGAATGATGGAGTCCCGTCAGGACTCTTTAATCAGTCAGAGGTTTTATCAGCAACCAGTAATGTTAACGTCAAACAATTATATGGTTCCTCATGCGCGCGAGTGGATTTTCCCTCGCGTGAGCGATGCTATGAATTTAACCTTGAGTCAGAAATTCTGTCGGCCTACTATGAGCCCGGGTCAAGGGACAAGCATAAAGGCCTTAGAGCAGGTATTAAACGTAAAAGTTCCTCTCCTGTCAGGGGAGAATGCTTTAGTTGTGGGCGAGTCTGTTTATCAGTCGAATCGCTTTGCTCTTCCTGTCGCTCTATCGAGCCAAAACCGAACGCTTCCGGTTTCACCGGATACGGATTCGCTAGCTCCCCGCTTCCGGTCCGGCCGCAAAAGAGCTCCGCTAGTCAAGCGGTACAATCGGAAGGTGTTCCCACCTTGCGGCCTATTGAACCCCTGCGCTCCGCATCCGGGTGTCCCGGATACGGATACGCAGGTTCCCCACTTCCGGTCCCGCCGCAAAATAGCTCCGCTAGTCAAGCGGTACAACCAGAAGGTGTTTCCGCCATGCGGCCTATTGAACCCTTGCGCTCCGCATCCGGTCGTTCCGGATACGGATACGCAGGTTCCCCACTTCCGGTCCGGCCGCCAAAAAGCTCCGCCGTCACGGAAGCACAGTGGTGGGGTTTCTCTCGCTCAAAACACGCTAGCACGCTGTGCGCGCCAGTGGAAGTTATGCAACCCGAGCCATTGGGTATTTCGAACGATAACCAGGGGTTACAGGTTACAGTTCGCAGATATACCCCCGCTTTCGAGCAGGGTTATTCATACCAGAGCACGTGGTTTAAAAGCAAGTCTTTTGAGAGAAGAGATCAGCTCATTGCTAAGCAAGGGTGCTATAGTGGAGCTGGACAGGACCCAATCCCGCATGGGATTTTGGAGCCGTTATTTCCTGGTGCCCAAAAAGGGGGGGGGGGCTACGTCCCATCCTGGACCTAAAGGCACTAAACGTGTACCTGAAGAAATACGTTTTCAGGATGCTAACAGTACCCACCATGTTACGGTCGGTCAGGCAAGGGGATTTCCACTGTTCAGTGGATCTGAAGGATGCTTATCAGCACGTCCAGATTTATCCCCCACACAGGAAATTCCTTCGGTTCGCCTTCGAGGGTCGCCTGTACGAGTATACAGTACTCCCTTTCGGTCTGTCACTGAGCCCGAGGGTTTTCGTGAAAGTGACCGAAGCAGCCATCGCCCCGCTGAGACAGCAGGGCGTCAGGTTGGCGACGTACATCGACGATTGGATGATTTCAGCGAGCTCCGCCCACGAAGTGGCGCGTCACACACAAGTGGTTTTGGCTCACCTGAAGGCATTAGGTTTCATAGTCAACCACGGCAAGAGCATGCTGACTCCAGCAAGTCGTCTTACATTCATTGGGGTCCTTCTGGACTCATCCGACATGTCGGCCCGTCTCTCAGAGGAGAGGGTGGACAGGTTTCGGGAATGTCTCGACTCCTTTCAAGTGGGCCAGGAGGTCACTTACAGGAGTTGCATGGTACTGACGGGAATGATGGCTTCCGCAGTACATCTGTTGCGTTTGGGCAGGTTTCATATGAGACCTTTTCAAAGATGGATGTTATCCCTCGGGATCCCGCCCTCCTTGAAGTACAAGAAGGTTACGGTTTCCCCTTCCTGCGCGATCGCCCTGTCTCCGTGGCTGGTGGAGGGGTTCCTCACCAGCGGAGTCTCGATTGGCGAGGTGGTTTCCCACAAGTCGATCACGACAGACGCCAGTCTCAGTGGATGGGGAGCCACTTTCGAGGGGCGCACAGCGCAGGGGCTTTGGCCTCTGGAGATGAGGGGTCGTCACATCAACTATTTGGAGTTGATGGCTATACTCCTGGCGCTCAAGCATTTCGAGCCTTGGATTTTGCATTGTCACGTCCTGGTCAGGACAGACAATACGACGGCCATGTTTTATGTCAACAAACAGGGGGGCCTGTCGTCGTTGCCACTGGACCGTCTGGCTCGAGAATTGACGGTTTGGTGCTTGTCGCGCCTCAAGTCGATCAGGGCCTCACACGTCCCAGGTCTCCTCAACAGCGGAGCAGATCTCCTGTCCAGGGGAGGTCCTCGCTACGAGGATTGGTCTCTCCACCCCAGGGTGGTGAGCCAAATTTTTCGCAAGTTTGGTCAGCCAGTGGCGGACCTGTTTGCGTCAGCGGAGAATACGAAGTGTCCGTTGTTCTTCGCGGTGAAGGGCAGTCCCCCCTTGGGGTTGGACGCCTTAGCGCACACGTGGCCGAGAGGTCTACTGTACGCGTTTCCCCCCTTCGACTTAATCCGACCCACTCTGGAGAGAGTCAGGAGGTTCGGTCTGGAGATGCTCCTGGTGGCTCCCTACAAGGGCACGTGGAGATCGGCGATCGCCCCTCTCCTTTGCGAACCGGGTTGGCAGCTGCCTCAGTGCAGGGACCTGTTGAGTCAGGCCAGGGGGGAGATCTTCCACCAAGACCTGCAGGTCCTAGACCTGTGGGTTTGGCACGTGAAAGGTTAAACCTGCTGGCAGCCGGTTTTTCTTCTGAAGTGGTTGATACCATTCAGAGTGCTAAGGCGCCCTCTACGAGGGCGTCTTATGATGGAAGGTGGAATGCCTTTGAGGACTGGTGTGAGTCGCGTGTTCCACCTGTGGTGGCTCATGTGGCGTCAGCCCAGGAAATTCTGGAATTTATGCAGAACCGCTTGAGAAGTGGTCTAGCATTTTCTACCCTTAGGGGGTATTTGGCGGCTATTAATGCCTGTCACCTGGGGGTGGCGGGCAAGGCACCTTCTAAAGTCCCGGAGGTCATCAAGTTCATGCAAGGAGTTGAACGTTTGAGGCCGGTGACTAGGTCTTTGTTCCCAGTTTGGGATCTGCAGGTGGTTCTAGGGGGCCTATGTCGGGCTCCCTTTGAGCCACTTGTAGGGATGCCTTTGAAACTTTTGAGTTTCAAGACGGCTCTTTTGCTGGCTTTGGCCACGGCTAAAAGAGTTGGTGACCTGCAAGCTCTCTCGGTGTCTGCGGAGTGCATGCAGTTTATGAACAATGATCTCAAGGTGTTGCTCAAGCCTCATCTTAAGTTTGTTCCTAAGAACATGGTGGTTCCTAAGGAGCCTGTTGTTCTTCTGGCTTTTCATCCTCCTCCGTTTGTCTCGGTGGAGGATGAACGGCTGAATTGCCTTTGTCCTGTCAGGGCATTGAAGGCCTACTGTGACAGGACTGCTGGTTCTAGAGCTTCTTCTCAGCTCTTTGTAGAAATGGGCAATGTTCTTGTCAGAAAGCCGGTGTCTAGACCCACTCTTTCGAGGTGGATTGTGGATGCTATTAGGCTGGCTTACTCTAGTGCGGGTGTGGAAGTGCCGGCGGCACTTAAAGCCCATAGCACTAGGGGTGTGGCTACTTCGTGGGCACTGGCAAAGGGAGTCTCCGTTCAGGAGATTTGTGTTTCGGCGAATTGGTCTTCGCCTTCTACCTTTGCAGCCTACTATCACCTGGATATCGAATCCTCTTCGCTAGCGCATTCGGTTCTGGGTGCAGTTGCCTCCTCTACGTCATAGAGGAGTCGGATCTTCCCCTCCCACAGGTGGGCATGTAGCCACCTGGGGTATTTTGGGGGGACCCTGTGTTTTCCTTATATAGTGTGTCTTACTTATAAGGCGGACTTGTCCTTTTCATTTAGTTGAATGAGGCGGACTTCGGTCTGTCAGGGTCTCTCTTTATTTTCTCATGCCTTCACACCCAGGTCCGGTGGGCCTGGGACCTTCTGGGTGATGGGTCACGCCCGTTTGGGCTGTGCTCACCCGTATGAGGGGTGTGTGGGGGTATGAGAGTAGGTTGTGGCTTAGAGGGGAGTTTAAGAATCCCAAGTGGGAGGTCATCCTGGAATATTGACAGTAAACGGTAGGTTCCGTACGGAACCATTGTTTACTTAGATATGGAAGGATGACCTCCCACGTAATGCCCCTCTGTTTCACTGAATGTGGCAGAGAGTGGTATTAAGAGGATGTTACTTCCGCCTCCGGGGGCTTATATAGCCTGGAGGCGGGTCACTCCGGTTTGAGTGACAGGCCCTTCCTACCTACGTTAGTACGGGAGCTGAAGTAGTTTCTCTGAATGATCGCCAGGGGGCGTCATTACCCAAGTGGGAGGTCATCCTTCCATATCTAAGTAAACAATGGTTCCGTACGGAACCTACCGTTTTTCAAAAAACCTTATTTGAAATATTCAAAGACTTAAACACATTTTCACAATTTTTCAAAAATAGCAGATCTACAAGAGTGGTGCGACACCCCTGAATATACTGTAGGGTAACAATCATTTTAACTGCATTAACCATATTTTGTTTGTTTTACACAATATCAAGTCAAGTCGATTTCATTCATAAAGCACATGACCAAAGGCCGACCAAGGTGCTGCACAGCATGAAAATGATAACACACAAAACATGAAACATCAATGAGTGCCAAAATAAACGTAACTATTCATTCATTTATTCATTCATTCATTCATTCATACATTCATTCATTCATTCAAAACAACAAAAAAGCAGGAAGACAGGAAGACAAATAGGTAAAAGAGGTTAAAAAAAAAAGTTTATCAAGCCAATATAAGTGCTCTCACCCTTGTTGTCTCTTAGTGTGAAGTTCATGTTTCCGGCTACAGACGAGGCCAGGGCGAAGTAGAAGCGATGTCCGCTGGGAGGTTCATCCTTGTCCACCGCACTGATGGTCTGGATCACCTGGGGACATCAATTGCCCACACACACACACACACACACACACACACACACACACACACACACACACACACACACACACACACACACACACACACACACACACACACACACACACACACACACACACACACGCGCACGCACACATGAATGGTGACCTTCATCCCACCTTCGAAGGCTGATTGACTATCACTACGTAATATAGCTGTTGCTCTTCCTTGTCCATATGAAGCTACTGTATTCAGTCATCAAATCACCGACGTGGAAGTTTGTGTCAAGTTCCACTCCAGAGTGGATTAACACGCACGATAGCCTAAATCCATCGCCAAAAAAACCCCTGTGCAGTTAGTTACACTGAGCAACGGTGTGAGTAAAATCGTGGAAAATCACCCGGCGTTTTGATTTATGGCCAGATTTGTTTTATATTGTTGGCTATGGTTTAACATCACTTATCACTTCAAGCAAAGTGCTTATTTGGCAAGAAGCATGGCAGCCTTTTAGAGATGAGATTTTCTTTTTCAGGAATTGTACTGTAAGTACTTATGACGGCACGGGAAGGAACCACTTTCTCTGGGAAGGATATCGCTGACCTGTTTTCTCTACTACTGGCAAGTTAAGTTAATAATAACCTTCATTTAAATGTCAATACTTTCTTTAATCATTAAATTTACCTCCCCTTTCGGTCTCCTGATAGATGTTTTTCAGGCCAATATTTTGAAAGAAACCAGTGTTACACAGTCTTTTAATGGATGGTGTGTCAGGGCATTCCACATTTTGGTGGCAGAAAGAAGGAGAACTTTCCCATCTTTGTTCTAAATTGGATCATGGTACTACTGTAGTATTTGGCCGACATATTTGTGTTATCTTATTACTTTAACCACAACGCAGCTCGAAGTACAGTACAACAGCAGGCATGTGCACACATAGATATAAAAGGGGCCTTGAGCCCCTGCCCTTTCATTAGTCTGTAAAAAGTGCCCTCTCCAGACCGTGAATGCAGTGAAAGAAATGCAAACGCCCTCTTTCCATGCCATAACTGAAGGCAGCATTCAAGAGAATTGCCTTGTCCAAACTCTCCTGAACTTGAATCTTAGGTTGAAATCAAGAAATGTGTAGAAATCAAGTATCAAAAATAGACGACCTCCAAGCTCACAATGCATCGCAGCGCAACGCGTTGTGAGCTTGGAGGTCTGCTATTTTCAATGTTTTAACCAAAAGGCCCCTTCTAACATTCTCTGCACGTCCCTGTACAACAGTATCACCACCTGCAATGCCCATGGGATAAAGCAAAAATACAATCTCATGACTGAAATGATGACGCTGTTTAGGGTTAGGGTTAGGTATAGAGGGTATGCACGTCTACTGGGAACCGCCCCCCTAATCTAGACTGAGTGGCAAAACATTGAGCAGCATGCAGCATTGGAGTTTGGAAGTGCTAGTTGCAAATCACTCAACAGTCCTGTATAGTGTATACCACCTGTTTCTAAATTGCACATAATGCAGGAGGCAGCAGGATGTTGTGTTGTTGAAAACGAGTGCTTCCAAACTCTAACACTTGGAAAAATAAAAACCTGCACAGAATGTCTTGACAGAAAGTAGCTCATAACATGCCTATGGTGGATATTTATGAAACAAAAACTTTGCAGATAGAAAGAGGATAATTCAAGCTTTCAGTACAGCCACAATGTTGGTGAGTTAACTTTGCTTAATACAATCAGATAGGATTTTTCTGTTTGGATGTATGGGCTGTCAATGGCAGAAATGAGTTTTTTGCCACTCAGTAGGCGTGTTCCCACATAACTTCCAGCAACAGTGATGTCACGCGCATACCCTCTATTGTCATTCATTCTAAACCTTAAATGTTGCTGCTGTTCTACATACAGCAAACCAGTTGAAGAGATCACAGATTGAGGCTTTGCTTTTATGGCATTTTTCTGAAACCATTTATGTTTATGGAAGATACTTCTAAACATGTATAGTATTCTATCGCTAGTTTGACCACTTCAAATAATGTTAATATAGCAAAAGACAATAGCCGATCAAAAGCTCACAACATTTGTGCGACAATCTTTCAAAGAAGACATGCTGTCTTCTATGGAATCTAAATGACTGAAATCAGTCGTGGCGACTGACAACTTTAATCCACAAATAACTGGCTGAACATGTCATCACTACACGGCTTGCATCTACAGATGCTGATCAAAAATGAACGATCGTGCAGTCAAGGCGTTGCTGTTTTATCATTCAAGGTGCGGAAAATGACTTGCGATGCAAATTGTCCACGGGCCGCTATAGGCGATGCAAAACACATAATCATATCAAACAAGTGCTGTAGGTTTGCTCTGCCCACTTTTCTTTTACCCGTCTAAAACTTCAGAGGGAAAGAACTAGCTGTCTTCTCCCGTTACTCCTTGGCACCGCCGACAACTGTATGAAAACAATACAGTCGAATCGCATTAACGAACATCTGCGTGATATGAATCTGCTCTCTGAATATGCATGTATGTAACAATCCATTAACTCGTAGAGCTATATGAAAGACCCAAACTGCATTAAGCCATTAAACCACGGGAAGCATTTGTGTCATCTTAGATTTCGCTACTAGGCCTATATCGTGTCTCTCTCCCCGGTCCTCTCTCCTCATTTAGAACAGTGGTTTAGAAAAGTGGTGCTCAAAAATAGCAGATGTAGAGTACAGGCTCACAGCACGTCACTTTGTGCGGCGCTGTGAGCTCTGCTATTTTTTATTGAAAAAAATAATTTTCCGACAGCATTAAATTCATTCTGTATTGTATTTATTATGTTTGTGAATATACTGAGTGAGTCTAGAGGAGCATTATGCTACTGTTGACACAGCTCACTGCTCGGAGTTTAGTGCTAACCATTGCGTCTTTACAACAATAGCGATGATTAACGCCGGGGTGAACATGGTCAATAAATAACCTTTATTGGCTAAACTTTTTTTCCTCCTTTTTTATATTAACCACTTGAACCCTAGCGTCCATATTCTGAGAACTTTAGCCACAAATAGCAGATCTACAAGCTTTGTGAGCTTGTAGATTGGCTATTTTTGGCCAAGAGCTTTGGTGTAGAGGGGAAAAAGAGCAGACCAAGTACAGAGTGAAAGGTCAAGTTTATTAAGTGTTGACAGTTGGTTAAATATAAGTAAACACAAATTGACATGAATCCAAAATACACTGATGATTGTGCTGTCAAACAATGAAACTATATGGAATCTATGAAGGTTGTGGGGGTCCCTGCTTCATCTCTCTCTCAACTAAGGGGACCTTGGCCTGAAAACGTTGAGGACCCCTGGTATACTGTACAAACAGAAGCATATCACACACCAGCCCTGCCATATGGCCTGCAAAATGATCACCATCAAATTGTCTCTTACTGCAGCGTTCTTACACATTCAGATCAAGCTGTTTTTCCAGAGTCCTTTGTAAAGCAACATAAATAAAATTACCCTCAGCCATGCCAGAACAACTCATGCCCGCGATCTCGAGAGATTTCTAAAAGCACTTCACGCTAAATGATCACATGTCCCACAGCTCAACGCAAAAGGATCAAGACACAAATTGATGAATAAAAGCTAAACAAAGTAAACAAAATAAAAGCCTCCAAAAAGCCACCGCGCCATCAGTATGGCGGCAACATGGTTTATCAGTTGTCTGCCTTGATCAAATGTTGCTGGTTACAAGCTGTCAGGTAGTGGGGAGCATGCCGTAGGTGGCAAATGATGGGAATCCGCCAATTATTAAAACTGGCAGCTTGAGTGAAAAACTCATGAATATTTTACTCTATCTCAACAAAATGGAAACACTTGCACTTTCATCAAGGGAGAACCCTATCATATAAAGGACATGCTTTTATCTTCCCCGCCGACACGTGGTAGTGTACACGGGGAGAGCGTATTCAACGCGGAGCGGCGCAGATATCGAGCCACGCAAAGGTCATTGGTATCATGGGCGACGGCAATTTGTTTTTCCAATCCGCGGGAGCGTTTAGAGAAAACTGATGTTTCAGATGGAATTGCGGCTGGTTTTGAAGAGGTGCAACCACGTCTGACCGAAGAGACTGAGCGAAGGCTTCGCAAAGCCTCCTCTCCCGCGACGCCGTGACGCGTGCCCCTGCCTCTCCCCCGCCCCCAGATCATAATAACCATTCTCGATCCTCGCTCTCGTGCCATCTGCGGCAGCCGAGACATTATTACACATCCGAGATGTATCTCAGATGATCCCCCTGCCTCCTCCTCCTCCTCCCATGAATGCTATGCAGCGTTTGAAACCCCTTTGATGTCCTTTTGAATAGATGCAGGTGGCTTTCCTGAGCTTGTCTCTGACTCTGAGAGAAGATCTTTTTTTCCCCTCTTTTTTCGACCCATGGCTGGCAAGGGGAGAGAAGAAGAAGAGGACAGCAAATCATCCTTAAATCAACCACTTTGTAATGTATAAGGCCTTTCATTAGTGTGGCTCTGATGCAGGGCGACCGCTCCTGGAGGTTTCTTAGTGGGAGGGGAGGGGGGGGGGGGATCTCTAATGGCTCGGGTAAGGGAGACAGAGAGAGGAATGACACGGATGGAGGCATCAATTCTCTGCGAGTGACATTAACCGAGGCAGCAGGAGCGGCGGAGCACCGCGGCCCGTCGCGAGCGAGACGGAGGTATAGCCTAATAAATCACAGAAAATTAAAGGGGGCTTTGAGTTTACACGTGCCCACTTGTCACTGATCAAGCTGATATGTACATAAAGAAGAAAGGGAGAGCGTGTCTTCATGTTGAGCCTTTAGAGTAAAAACGCAGCGGTGGAAACAGTAAAAGTAAAAGTATCAATAGTGCAATGTAGATATACTCTGTTACAAGTAAAAGTCAGGCATTCGAAATGTATTTGAGTAAAAGTAAAATAGCTGATCTACAAGCTCGCAATGCGTTGCGATGCGACACATTTTGAGCTTTAGATCTTGTAGATCGGCTATTTTCGAATGGCCAAAATGTATATAGAGCTGAAGTGCTTAATGTATGTTTTGTAATAACAACATCTAATAATCAAAATCTACACTACAGTAAGGAACTAGTAACTAAAATTTTCAAAATAAATTGTGTGGTAAAAGTACAATATTTGCCTCTGAGGTGTAATGGAACAGACAGAAAGTACAGAAAAGTACAGTACTTGAGTAAATGTACTTAGTTACTTTACACCACTGAGGAAACGAGAGGACCAGTAAGGGCATATAGTATACTGAACAAACTTCGGTAAATATTTTTCTACTGCACTGCCACCAAAGTGTGGAATGCCCTGACCCCATCCCTTAAAGCATGTGGATCACTGGCTTCCTTCAAAACAGGCCTGACATTTCATCTTTTAGGAGGCCAAAAGGGGAGGTAAACTCACTTCTCCCATAGAAAGGTGATGGCTTTCACTGCCTACAGGTTTTCTTCTTTTTTACCTTTTTGATATATGATGTTGATGTATTTTGGTGTTATTTTTAGGCTATATGTTGATGAATTGAATACATATGACCTCAATGGAAACAAGTCCCCTGGACTTTTATGTGTTATGACTGTACCTCTTGCTGTTTACATTTCGGACTACCGGTAATAAAGTATTCAATCAATCAATCAATCAATCAATCAATCAATCAATCAAGTCACTACAGTCTACAATACAAACAACACCGCACATAAGGACACATGGAACCAAAACTTAACCTGAATCGTAATGACTTTGTCAAATCTATTGGCTTTGAAAAATGTATGTTTAATTATATATATTCATATATTCCAAAATGACTTTTTTTTTTTCGATTACTCACGCCATGGAGACTTGAGTTCAGTAATATATGTTTTTTTGGTATTTGTTGCATTCCTTAGACAGAATCTTGATTATAGTCAATTTACCCCCATTGATTCCAGATGGGGACCCAAAAGCATTTGGGTCCCCATGCGGAATCAAAGGGGGTACATTTATTGTAATCAAATGTTTCAAATCAAATGTCTAAGGAATGCGACAAAAAACAAAAAAAATATAACTGAACTCAAGACTCCATGGCGTGAGTAATCAATAGAAAAAAAGTCATTTTGGGGGTGAACTACTCCTTTAACATATACAACTAATGACCAGCATTATCGGAAAGAAATTGGGCTTCTTCCTTACTCCCCCCCCCCCCCCCCCAAAAAAAATAAATAAATAAATAAATAAATAAATGGGGATCTCAACCCAAAGGTTGAGATCCTCAAACCCCTGCTCTATTACCCTGGCTTTGAAAGCATCCTGCCAGCACACATAAAGAAGGTGATACATTGCACATTCACTGTGCCTCTAAAGGGAGGCTTAGGATATGCCACCTTGAATACTGTTGCCAGGGGCCTTAACCAATCATCCAACATTGAAGCCTGTATAGCTTCTTATAAATATCCTTCCATTTGATCCTGTGAGATCCTGACTGTGTATATTCACGTATTGTGATACCTCATAAATTATAATCATATCTCAGTATGCAGGGGTCACACTTTTCGATCCGTTTCCAGGATGTTTCCAGGACATGTTGATGCAACCCACACCTACAGTTTATGGATGTCAAGTCATTATCATAATGACCTTTATTTCACCAGGCAAAAATACTTTGAGACACACTGTCTCTTTTGCAAAGATGCAAGGTATGTTACAAAAGCGCCATGCTTAAAATTCAAAACTACTAATAAAATTAATCAATTACATTAAAAAAGCATTTAACATAATTTCAGGAGTGCTGTAAAAACTGTCATTAACAATTTAAAGCGGCACTACAGTATGTAACATTGTTTTTTATGAATAAAATGTTATGTCAGGGGAACCACAGTAACAGAATCCCATTTATGCCCATATATGGAGATCCCTGATGTCATCAATATTAAGCCCATGTCTAACATGCCACACTAACATAATCCATACATGGCCAATACAGCCCATATCTGTGTGGCTGGTTCTACAGACAGGGATCTCCATATAGGGGCATAAAAGGGATTGTATGTATGATGTCAGATGTCATAGACGTCATAGGACTTTCACATAACGAATAACTGAGTTATGCCTCATTCACACTACAGATATATAGTTGAACGTTTTGCTTGGTAATTCAATGTAATCTCAATGGAAACCAGCTTTAAAGATGCAGGAGACCCTGAGAACGAAGCTTTGAAAGCTTTAAAGCTGGTTTCCATTGAGATTACATTGAATTACCAAGCTAAACGTTCAACTATATATCTGTAGTGTGAATGAGGCTTAAGCATGTTTGGGGTCTCACAGCATATCTCCATATACAGTACATGGATCTCCATATATGGGTAACTGGTCCGATATACATCACTGGCCAGATGGCCAAGACATGGCGCAACCTCGAACTTTAGGGCGAGGTCGCTTGTCGCCCTTAGGCGTCTTACTGGTACAATGTAACTTATTCAATCTGAGTATGTTATACATACAAATTATACAATCTCTATGGTAGAGCATGATCCTACAATATAACGTTAGACAATAGGGGTGGTTGTATTTTGTCTCCAAGCTCTTTTATTGAGACATTTAGGTCATGTCAAAGGTCATGTCTCAACTAGAGTCACAGGATCTGATAGGAATTTTGACGTGAAAGATTCTATCTATCCTCTATGCAAGCAGGCAGGCTCTATTAGCTCAATGGTAATGTCAGCACTTGTGCAGGACACTGCATGGGTTCAAATCTGGTCGAAGTCCAAAGTTACATAGTGCAGCTTTAACCAAAACATAAATGCTTGTCTTTGCTGTATTATGGTGAAGAGGCATGACACACAGAAAGTCACATTGTGAGGTGCTGACTGACGGAGCACTGACAACAGTGTTGGAACTAGTTCAAAGTTCAGTTCACCATTTTTGAAATGAACTATTTCAGTTCATCGTTCATAATTCAGCCACCCCCCACTTTTCCTTTTTTTTCCCAATACGTTGCTGCGAGCTATAATTTGTCAAAATTATTTCATCCAATTCCTTTGAGGTGCCCACAATGTTTAAATATGTGCCCACTTTAATTGTGAAGGCAAACGTTTCGAAAATATCCCACATCCTGCAAGTTTCCATTTGCAGAAAATAGCTACAAGCTCACAACGTGTCACGGAAGCGACGCGTTGTGAGCTATCTGCTATTTTCATCATGCAGCACGTCGTACGACAAATTCTAAGTCAGCCTTTACTTGGAACTGGAAGATGTGTGTTACTGTTGGACGAGGAGGAGAAGGAGGCTATGTACTGTGCACGCAGCACTGGCCGGCGCTAAATAAACATTTACTGTTAAGCCAAGATGCGTTTGAGCGGCGCAATTACATACAAAGTGAATATAAAGACGAGGCGACCGCAGGCACAGCACGAATGAGCAAAAGAGCGGCGTTCATGAACGGCCAGAATGAGCGCGTCAACAACCACTTCATCAAGCAGAAATAAAGAGCGGTCCGTTCACGTTCGCCCAAAATATGAACGATTCCGTGAACGATCGTCCATTGAACACGTTCGGGTACAACACTGACTGACAATCATAATTTCTCTGGCACAGTGTATTTGCAACAGAGAAACAAACAATTAGAAACAAAATGAGACTCCACTCAAACAAGAAAAGACAGCGCTAGCACTCCAAAGTCCTTTTTTTATTTCTACATTTTTATCCCGCTTTCTGTAACCTATTTGTTTCACCCGGTGTCAATTGTCTAAACTAAAGTAAGCGTAGCACATGTAAGGAACAAGTTATTCCAACCAGTTCCTCTCCCCTCCATCAGGCGCCCCATCTGGCCAGGGGGAGGCAGTATAGAGACCAGGATTACTGCATGTTTTTTTGTGAGGGTATCTATCCTAGGGGTCATGGGAAGGGACTCGGGGAGAACATGCAAACGTCACAAAGAAAGTCCCTTTTGCCAACCCCACCTAGGGTATGGGCACTGATGACATGGAGGAGAGAACACGCCCCCAGTGCCCACAGAGTCCCCGGCGGGAATCGAACCCAGGACCTTTTAGCTGTGAGGGGACAGCACTACTGACTGAGTTCTTGACTTGGGTGAACATATCGTGTTGTCTGTGTGGGCTCAGAGAACTCAGAGTAAAGTCCATGTACATAATTAATGTTTTAAGGGTGACTCAGAGCGGCCGTCTGGGAATCAGAGAGGTCCCCGGCTCCGATCAACGCCTCCTCCCAATGCTTTCGTGTGGAATTGTCCCTAAGCGAGACAATTTGACCCCCCCAAAAAAACGCACCCCTGTGCACTCGTTCTGAGCAGTGTGCCGGCTGGGTCAAAAGAAGAAAAGTAATTTCCCCTCAGGGATAGGTAAATATAGCCTTTTTTTTTTTTGTAACCATAATTTTGTTCTTTATTACGTTCCATTATCAAACTCATCAATCGCTAACACCTTAGTTAAAGTAATTACCTTTAATATACCTGTAGCCTAGCAACAGCCAATCAGACATGATACTGTAGAACGTTGACGGCACCAGTTTGCTACCAGGCCAACAAAAATATTTTAATGACTTTGTCAAATCTAGATAAAGACATGGAGTACTACTGTATGTGTAAATATGTAGATAATGTGTGTGCTTGTTTCTTTGATTGATCTCCTCCCCTCTTCTTTTTCTCTTTTTTTATGGAAAAAACAATGGTGTTTGCAGAAAAACAAACGTGTTTTACCCCTGTAAACCTGTGACGATAAAGATGATTCTGATCAATTGCATTTGAAATGGTTAGTTTGAATTATATTCAAACTAACCAATTATATGATGACAACAAACCTAACAAATGCTCAATTGTATCGATCATGCACTAAAATGTTCAGGTTCTCTCTGGGAGTAACACGGTTGGATAGGATAGGATCATAGATGTTTTGGAGCTAAAGCCAGAGAGGCCAGACTGAGGTGGTTTGGACATGGACATGGACATGTACAGAGGACGGACAGCAGTGAGTATATCGGTAGAAGGATGCCGAGGTTGGAATTGCAAGGCGTTTTCAGGCCAAGGACCCCTAAGCTCTGAGAGAGATGAAGCAGGGGATGCATATCGTATAAAACCCCCCACTACATATCGTATAAAATTGTGTTGCAGATTAAAAATGTACATAACATGGATTATTTCTTATACAGTTTAGACTTGACAGCACTATCGTCTGTGTAGGTTGGATTAATGTGTACCGGTATTTTCATATATTTAACCACTTGAACAGTCAATACCTACTAGTCTGTAGGGATGTGTGCGGTTATTCGGATATCCGACTAAACAGGGCTGATCCCACTATTCGGTTTGAAAATAAAATTCGGTTATTCTATTAAATATAGGCCTATTTTTAATTATTGAGATATGAGCATTATTAAAGATTTGCATTTTGCACCCATATTAATGTCATGTCTTTATAATAAAATGGTGCTTTTAACAAGTAAAATAACTCACACTGTGGTCAGTGGTCACAATGACCCACAGCGAGTGCAGCAGCATTCAGCGGCAGCAGCAGCAGGCTGTCTGTCTGTCTTTCTGCTGCTTCTCCCCAACATGAGCACATTGAGCAGCATCATTCATTACTAGGCTGTGTGAGTGCTTTGATGGCAAAGTGTCGTCGTCATGGAGAAATCAAATCCAATAAAGACGACTGGATGTGAATCACTCGTTACCTTGATCGGCTCGAGTAGGCTTCTGCCTGCTGCCTCAGTGTGATCCGCTCATCTGAAGAATATTCCATTTTGAGGTGAGAACATGGAGAAAGTAGTCTTAATCATAAATTGGCTGCGAATGCCATCAGTCCAGCTGTGGTGCGCTGCGCTGGGGAGTTAATTGGTATTTAACCTACTTTTACGTCTTTCACTGGTGATGTAATTAATTATTTTGGAGCAGATTCCAATAGTATAAATATTACTAAAAGGCTTTCATATACTCTTGATATCTTTTTCAAATGAGGTTTAGCCAAATAGATCGAAATGTACTCAATTTTGGCTATTTTCTTTGTGTTAATGTCAATAAATAAATTCATACATTCATTTTCGGATATCCGAATATTCGGTTTCAAAATTGCTGTGTACACGTCAGTGAAATTGGTCGCTAGGAACATCCCTACTAGTCTGCTCTTCTTTTCCCTCTACACCAAACCTCTGTGCCAAAGAATAGCTGATCTACAAGCTCACAACGCCTCACAGTGCAAGGCGTTGTGAGCTTGTAGATCTGCTATTTTTTGGCTAATGTTCCATTAAGAATAGGGATGCTAGGGTTCAAGTGATCAAACATGATCACACAAGATTTGGCGGACCCCCTGTAGTAACTCTGAGGCCCCCCTAGGGGTCCCGGACCCCCTGTTGAAGACCTCTGGCCTAGAGGAAGACCAAAGAGGAGATGCATGAAGGTAGTTGGTGTGACAAAAGAGGAGGCAGAGGATATGGAGGCAGATGATTCGCTGTGGCCACCCCTGAAGGGAACAGCCAAAAGAAGAAGAAGATGCATTGAAGTCTTCAATGTTCATTTACCTCTGACAGTGTACTAACATAACCAAATGGGGTCCATTTGGTTCCATTAGTACACTCCTATCCTGTGATGATGACAAAGTTTGAATAAGGTGGTTTAAATTCCAGCCTCCACATCTGATTACACCAGTGGTTCTCAAAGTGGGGTCTGGGGGCCCCCCGGGGGTCCTTGAAGCGTGTTCCAGGGGGTCCACAGCAAAATGTGTTCCAGGTTATTATTATTATTATTATTGTGTGGTTGCTTTTATGCCAGCTAAGGGAACCTGTTTTTGTTAACCTTTTAACCATTTTACTGCTAAACAAGCGCTCGTTCTTTGTTTCACGTGTCCGCCGTGCCATAACGAGCGTTCGTTCTTTTCCCCGTCCGAGCACTGTAAGCAGTGGCGCGGTGTGTGTACAGTAGCAGCAGCTCCCGTAACGTTAGTCTCAAATCTGGAGCGCACATAAACAATAATGGCGGCAGGATCACTTCTTTGGTGGTTTTCTCAGCCTGGATTTACTTTCTCTATTTCTATGTCTGAAAACTGATGCAAACAGAGGGGGAGGAGTATGGCGCCCCCATACTGTTGTGGATCTTTTCACTGCTCCGTGAGCGATGAGGCTTTATTTGACACAAGACTGCGATAGGAAATAATGGATGGCTTTTTTTCTATAAATTCACAAAGGTAAGCTACTTTGATGGCCGTGAGCAGACTGTAAACAACCTAAATGGCGGCAAAAGGGTTAACTGAAGTTATCTGGGTTGTAAGGCCAGATATCTTGGACAATATAATGTCCAATCAGACAGGATTGGTCATGCTTCACTTCACACAAGAAGACGGAATTCATTTCCCAGTGGATTCCTTGCGACGTGCATCAGTGCAACCACACCTGCAATTTACCAGAATTACACCTTCCTAGTTTATTTTATTTTTAGAAAAAACATACTGTATATATATATTTCTTTTTTATGGGGTTCCGCAGCCAGATACATATTAATTTAGAGGGTCCTTGACACATAAAAAAGTTTGAAAAATCACTGCTATACTTTACGCCAGAGGATTGGTGCCACACACAACAAAGATTGCACCCATGATTGAAAGTGGAGCTAAAGCAGGAATATTATTATAAATAACCTGCAGTGCTAAATGGGTGGCAGTCTGTCATTAGCACGATGCCAAGACAGCTGTCACCAGAGGACGTGTTAATTGTGACAGCGGAGGGGCCAGTGGTTCACACAGCTTCCTCGCTCCCTACTGAGTCTCTGTGGAATCAACAGCCTAAACAACACCGAAGACTACTGACACCTGCACTCCAATTCACACAGCGACGTTTCTTTTAAAGCACTGCTGTCGGGCAATTTCTTTGTTTTTTGTTTTTTTCATAAATTAACACCCTATTTGGTCACACAAAAGCATAAAAAGCAGCAACACACAGTAGTCTACACACGTCTGTATGAACACACACCAGCACACACGGACACACAGCTTGAATTCCACATTTTAGATCAATAAAGCACCAAGTGTCATCTCTACGTCTTGTTCTCAATTATGTTGGTCTGTTCTTGCTGACATTGATAGTAGGGCAGGAAAGAGGGGTCTACCAGCACCCGAATGACATGTTTTCGAAACCTGTTTTTTAAGCACCCTTATGATGTCTAGTTATGATTTCTGCTTGTTGCCGTGGTCAACTAATGTCCCATGGGGTTCATTTTGAACCTTTTCTTACATCTATCCCCAATCTGAACCATACAATGGACATAACATAAAATACCATAACTTTTGAAGTAAACAACCTACAGGGACAAATAAACACATTTTATCTATATGATGTTGACACAAGGAATTAATTTCCGGCATCATTTTTAACATTAAAACACATCTTGACCCTATTTCAGGACAGAAACAGCGAAAAATGACCAGAAATGTTCAAAACACATCTATATTTCTCTTTGTACAAATACATTAACGTGTATTCTTTTTATACCACATGTTGGACCCTTATGGTGTCTAGTTATGATTTCTGCTTGTTGCCGTGGTCAACTAATGTCCCATGGGGTTCATTTTTCACATTTTCTTACATCTATCCCCAATCTGGACCATACAATGGACATTGATTGATTGATTGAAGACTTTATTAGAAGTTTGCATAGGAAAAGGTACAGTTTCATGACGGTACAGTTCACTGCTGCAAGGTCTACTAAAAGGAGATCCATGAAAAGACTAAGCTTATTTCCACAGAAAACCATTAAAGTATCTCATATAACATTGAATGACAGACGAATAGAACACAGTACTATGCAGTAGATATGTAAATAAAAAAAATAAAAAAATAAACATAAAATGCCTTGACTCTTGAAGTAAACAACCTACAGGGACCTGGCCTGGATAACTAAATTGAGCATGGTTTATGGGATGCGTCTAGTGGATGGCAAGGCGGTTTAGGACATGGTTTAGGACCCAAACTTGTGATTGGCTGAACCAGAGGTAGGGAGCGCTCCATTGCAGTCACTTGGACCGCGGCAGAGGTGCACCAAAACCTAACCCTCACCCTAACCTTAACCCTAACTCTAACCCTAACCTTAACCTCAGTAAAACTAATGCTAGTGAATGCTAACCTGGTGAAATGCTAACCTGCCGACGCTGGTGTGTAGCTATCCTGCCCACGCTGGTGAAAACGAGTGCTCTACTCCTAAACCTTCTTGCGTATCTGCTAGACGCTTATGGGATACATTTCAGGAAATAATTGTGTTCGCAATGCTTTGTGGGAGTGTAGTTTCTGCAGTTTTGACAAAAATGATGTACACAGTGTTGTACCCTGCCCCTTTTTAAAGCGTTCTAATTAATAGTTGCATTAAAAAAATGTATTTATTGTCATGATTCCTCACAAGCTGGGGTGGCTTTGTCACCCCGGCTTGTGAGCTCTCAACACAACACTGGAGACACACGTTGGAGATGAATGTTAGTGCCATTTTTAAATAGAGTCGGCACACACAACCGCTGTGGTGTCACTTGACTTGACATGTGTCATGTCTGGATGCAACACCTCTAATTAACTGAAAAGTGGTAGGCCTTGAGGTGTTTTTTTCCCCTTGTGGCCCCAGTTTCTGTTCCGATATTGTTAAACGTATGTTACCTCTCCCTCGGAAAGGGTTTGACAGGATTCACACTTGTTTACAACTCGTGCTTATCTGTTGATATTTATTTGACATACTGCACAGGACATAAAGCTGAAAATAAACCATTCTCAATCATGTAGTGTTCGACTGGCTCATATAAACACACAGTGTAAAGTGCATTTAGTTCTCTTAGTCTTACTTCTAACACAAGACGCTTCCTACAGAGGATCGCCCCAATGGTCAATTTCAACACACTGAAGACCATAGCTGGTGCAATAATCCAGCCCCTATTTGACTACGGAGTTCACGTATGGTATCGTGACGCCCCACAAGCCCTTAAAACTAAACTCCAAACAGCCCAAAATAAACTAATTAGGGTCCTGCTTAACCTTCCCTATCAGACTCACCTCACCGCTACGCACCAGTTAAGAGTGGGGTGGCTCAGAGTAGATGACAGCAACTTGCAATGGGCCTGGTGTACAAGATACACTACACCACTATGATACCCAAGTACCTGTCAAAATACTTTATAAACATTAAGGATGTCCATAATTACAACACCAGAGGCAGCGCCACAGATCACTTCCAACCCAGAGTCAAAACCAACAAAGGGTCAAACTCGTTTTTCTGCTATACCACCAAAATGTGGAAAGCCTTACCGAAGGCCATAAAGGAGTGTGGATCACTAGCATCCTTTAAAATTGCCCTGAAAAACCACTTACAGTAAAAAAACAAATCTAGCCCAACCCTACCCTCCCCTGCCCCTTCTTTGTATATACTATTTGTTTAGACTTACTGTTTTCTTTTTTGTTTTTCTTTACATATCTACTGCATAGTACTGTGTTCTATTTGTCTGTCATTCAATGTTATATGAGATACTTTAATGGTTTCCTGTGGAAATAAGCTTAGTCTTTTCATGGATCTCCTTTTAGTAGACCTTGTACCAGTGAACTGTACCGTCATGAAACTGTACCTTTTCCTATGCAAACTTCTAATAAAGTCTTCAATCATTCAATCAAAGACAGCTCGAAGTAATAGCAAACTACATTACCCACAATGCTTAGTGAGCACAGACTGTGCCTAAACATCTCTCAGTGATTGACGTTACTGTGCCAGTAAGGCACGCCAGCATCGTCGCTAGCTAGATGCTAACAAACAAACACACAGCAACCTACTGCAAATAATCGTCTTTATAGTATTACTGGTTATAGTGCAAACGTTTTCATAGAGAAAGAGAAACATTACCCAGTGCTTTGTACATCACTAGAAGGCTGCTTTATCAACTAGCAGCTATAGTTACTCTATAGTCTAGCATGGTTTTACATACCAACAGGCAGTGTGCTCCTGTCAGTGGTCTGAATTGAAAAGAGTGTCCGCTCTGCTCTACACCAATACACAAAGACGACCAGTGTGAGCTATGCATGTGCACAAAGATGGTTTGCAAGATTAGTAACCATAACATTAATGCATGAATTATTTCAAATAGAAAATGTAAATAATACAGAAATAGAAAATAAATATTTTAAACAGTTTCTTCTTTTACAAATGAAATTATTTTAGACCCATTCATTATTTTAGCAGGTGACAATAATTTAGAGCTTATAGCAAGTGACCTAAAAGTCTTAACATAGTTTCACTTTTATTACAGATGTGAAATGTTGCACCGAATGTAACAGACATATTCTTTATGTCGTGTTGCTATTATTATGTTTACCGCTGGCTTTCTTGGCCATGGTCTCAACGGGACTAACCTTCAACAACAACAGAGATGGATGGTACCCGTGGAAACACCAGTCAATCCAAGAGTCCCTATAGTGATGGATTGTGATAGAGAGGGGCAGGGTGGCAGATTGGGGGCAGCAGTATGCCAGCAGTAAGTCCAGCCATGGGTGTAATGGTTACACCAAAGTGATTGTCGAGCGTGACCCTTTGAGCCCATGCCCCTTCCCTCCACCCTATCATAGTGTGCCCCTCGGAAGCCCCCCGTGCCCCCCCCCCCCCCTCCACCCTATCATAATATCAATTAATAATGTGGCACGAGACAGATGATCCGTAACAAGGGTCTCTGGAGAGAGCCAGCGCCACAAGATGCCCTTAATTAGGCCTGGAATATGGCAGGTTATTTGCTCCCTGCTAATCTGTTCTACACAGCCTACGGAGTCATCGCTACAGTCATTATTTAATCTCTGTCGCGGCTGTGAACACAAACCACTGGATGATGACTGTTAAATAAATTATGAATAAAGTTAAATAAGTATGGAATATGGATAAATCCATAACCAAAATAAGAGAGACGAGCCAAAGGACTATATCTTAGATTGCTGTATTTGAAGAGAGTCAGACAAGGAAGACAGACAGTGAGCATACCATAGTGGTAGCTTTCTAAATCTCTCTCTTCCAAGATGGAAGTTAACATTCAGTGTATAAAGAGTACAGTTATGACAGTAAGATCTTCGTGGGACTCATTGATTCGTTCCCAGATCATAACAAGGAAGACAGTGACACGTAGTGTTGGTAACTTTCCACTAGTGACATACAGTATAAACCAAAACAAGCCTGATTTCGTAGTCAGGGCAACCAAAGTTACTATGACCTGTAATCTATTAGCCTGAGCTTACAGTATCCGACCAAAATGTGGTCTCCTATACTGTAAGTTCAGTTCATAATATATCCTTATATGGTCATATGAGCCTCGTACACAAATCATAGAATTATGATACATAATTCATATCTAACAATGACACTTTTCTTTTCACCACTTCAACCCCTCTACACTTTTGAGCGAATGATTGAATACTTTCAGAAAATAACAGCATGAGGTACAGTCAGACATTAAGGCTAAAAGGATAACAAAATAAATTGTTGTCCTAGTATGTATTCAATTAATCAACATAACATGAAAAATGTACTTAATAATACATGTCATCGACAAAAACTAAACATTATTACCGCCACCGGTATGTACTACGAAGGAGAAAAAGGAAAATGGCGGCAGTGAATGACACCTTTCGATGGGAATTAAGAAGATTTTTTAGGCCAATTTAGAAAGAAACCTGTCTTACGCATCCTTAGAGCTTTTTGTGTTATCTTTTTAGCACCATTGTATAATCGTACCACGGTAGGCCTACTATTTGCAAACTGTTAATGAAGTATAATTCAATCAATCAGTCAATCAACGTTCCAAATTTGGGTAGAACCAGATTGTGGTCGCCCCCCACTTTGGCAAAAACAGTCGATATACAAGCTTGTGATGCAGCGCAACGCATCGCGTGCCAACTCAACACATTGTGCACTTGTAGATCTGTTGTTTCACTGAGCATTCGCCTATTTTTTTGTCTAACGTTCAAGTCTATTATTATGACATGCCCAAGATAGGGACACTAGCTATAGCTCACTGGGAGCAAGAGACTGCATGTGCGGGCGAACAGATGCAGTTAGCAGAACTGCTTGTTTTTCTGCTCACTGCTACACTGCCGAGGGTGGAAACACACATACACAAACACACGCGCACACACACACGCGCGCGCGCGCACACACACAAGAGCACACACAAGCACGCACACACACTCATACATAGGGACGTTTTAATTAGGGAAGTGGATGGTTGGAGGCTTGTACGGTGTGACAGGTTACAAGTCTACCGTCTACCCAGTCAGACTGCTTAACCGACAGCTGACAGCTAGTTGCAATTCAAATGGTGTTTTCACATTCAAAATGTCAACCGTCGTTCTTTTTCTATGGGGGGGATGGGGATTTAACCCATTGACTGCCCAATTCTTCAGGTAACAATTGATGAATATTCTACGTTTCTAAGATCCGCACACCGGAGCATTCAAAAGATGCCCATGGGTCTTGTCTAATCGGAATATATGTATTGTCCGACTTCAAAAGTCCAGCATGGGCCTCCTCATGCTTAGTTCCCAACAGTGTTTATTTAATCTTCTTTCACTGATAAAAACTAAACAGAAACTAAGCTATGATGACTAGAACTATGACTACGTATAGGCTTATGAATGAACCAAATAAAAACTATACTAAAATGCCAATGGAGAAGAAGAGATCCAATAGGACTAAGACAAGTCATTTTATGCTTGGTTGCGTGCGGCTGTCAAACTCTGAAAATAGTCGATCTAGAAGTGTGTATGACGAAATAAACTGCAATTCCAATGGTGAAAGACACCCGGAGAAGCAATGGCGGACTCGGGCCAATTAAGCCCCTAAATACCCGTATGTATGTCTCAAAGAATTGGGCTTGTTGTCATAGACGTGGTTGCTTTATTTCTCTCGCAATATCTGCACAACACTGCCTGTGTGTCACCAGAAAGCATCTTGACTTCACAACAGAACAGCTCCCAGCCAACACCTAAGGGAACCCGGCGGCTCAAACTACACCGCTAGCATCCAGCGAGCAATCTGTCTGTTTCGGCTGAGTAATTACAGATCTGCCCTAACCTGTAACTTTTCCTGCTGATGATGCTGTCAAGGGCCAACGGCTGTTGTCGCCATGGCCGGCAGTAAGAATCTATAAAGTCTGATTGTAAGTGATGGCTTTGTGTTGCCTTCCCTATCATTAGCTCTCTGGCCTAATCTGCACCACACTGATATCTGTTAAGATTTCACGTTCAGGACACATTCATTTATGTTAAATGACAATGACTTTGTTTTTTTACAACTTTTGTTGGAAAAACACTTTTCATCTTTTATTTTGGAATTAGAGAAAAAAAATTAGTGTCACAATGTATTCATTTACTGCTTTCTATCATTTTAGCGATTTCAATGATTTTGATTTCAGTGGGTGGGGGCATGCGTACAGTACAAGTGGCTAAATATGTCTTTTTAGACACAATAATCCCATTTCCAAGATGCACCGTAATCTTTCATGGGCAGGGTTAGGGTTAGGGTTAGGGTGGCAATCTTTCACCCTAACCCGACTTATGGGGGCTAGAAGTGTTACTGTATCTAACAGATAGTTTTCCGAATGTCTGTCTGTCTGAGTGTGTGTGTGTCTGTCTGTGTGTCTGTCTGAACCGTTTCTCCTCGGTGGCTGGAGTAATTGATCTGAATCGCCATGACCATCATATGAACAAACCTGACCTGACCTAACTGCGAAGCCCGTTTGTCACTTGCTGTATATTAGCATTTTTATGCCTTATTCCATTGTTGTCACGGTTACTTACAGCCATCACCATGGTTACAGCCCTCGAACAGCCCTCCAAGCTATGGGATGATCGCGTGTATCTATTCTGCATCTAGCATGAGGCAAAACCCAAATTCAGACAGATTTTTTTTTTTACTCAAATCTTTGCTTCTGGGGGTCCCCGGAATAAATTTTGGGGGGTCCTTGACATGACTGATAGCATAAGATTTTCAGAAAACTGTTACGATTTAGAAGACAATTGTTGTCTCAAGAACGCTGTGCGGCGCACCCAGGACCGAGGATGGAAAACTGGAGGTGGGGCGACTACGGCCGCATCAGCCGATACCCAGGCCCTTGAAAGATGTTGCTGCAATGTGGCAGGAGACGAGAGAGACAAAAGGAGAGATGGGAGGATAACATCTGAGAATTGACTCAATCGACTTGAATCTCAGAGAGAGCCGAGGACAGAGAGCCATGGAGAGAGCAGTGTTGATTTTGTCGACTAAAACTATGACGAAAAATGTTTGTCGACTGCGTTTTTTTCACTGACGAAAACTAAATAAAAACTAAGCTGTGATGACTAAAACTAAGACTAAATATATTGACAATTTCGTCAACAAAATAAAAACTAGACTAAAACGTTAGGGAGGGACTGGTGGAGGAGAAAATCGGTTTGGTTGCTATCAGGTGTTGCATGCTGAAAATAGCAGATCTACAAGCTCACAACGTGTCGTGCTGCGACGCGTTGTGTGCTTGTAGATCGGCTATTTTCAGCGTGCAACCAAGTGTAAAATCAGTCATTACGATGTCATCAAGGCCTGCCAAAATGCATTTTAGTTGACTAAATCAACTGTAGATTTAGTCAACTAAAATCTTATGATATTTAGTCGACTAAAATTAGACTAAAACTAAAACTTTTCAGGTGACTAAAATTATGACTAAAACTAAATTGCATTTTAAATGTGCTGTCAAAAACAACACTGGGAGAGAGCTGGTCAACAGATCGTCCGCCAGCTTATGGGATAGAATAGGATAGCCAGTGGTGTCAAGTAACTAAGTACATTTACTCAAATACTGTACTTACGTAAGTACCGTTTTGATGTACTTTTACTTTACCTGAGTATTTCCAACTTTCAGTACTTTTACTTCTTACTCCACTACATCTCAGAGGCAAATATTATTTGACTCCATTACAATGATTTGAAAACTTTAGTTACTAGTTACTTTGTAGATTTTGATTATTAGGCTACTGAAAAACTATCTTCCGATTTACAAGCTCATAATGTGCGATGCAATGCGACACATTGTGAGCTTGTAGATCTGCTATTTTCTAAAGATTTGTATACATTTTAAACCTTTGAAAACTTGTGAAATGGGACATTCTGCATAGTGAGTACTTTTACTTTTGTTACTTTAAGTACATTTTGAAACTATTACTTTTGTATATTTACTCAAGTAAATTTTGAATTCCGGACTTAAGTAAAGAATGTGATTACTTTTTCCACCACTGAGGATAGCGAAAATAGACAAGCTCACAACGGGTTTTATAGTCAGGGAAAATTAGCAGAATACTTGTCAAATCTGGGAATAAATTCCTTACCAAACAATTTCTTCACCAATGTGTTCGTAAAGATGTCTAGTAACATATCTAACAAAGATTGAAATTCAACATCCCTAGCAAAATGTTTGACAGCTAGGGTAATTCTGGGTCTCATTCACTTACTATACTACTATAAGGGAAAAAAATACTCCCAAAAATATGCTTTAAGTGGGATGTGAGGGGTCTAACTAGGTGTTTGTAATTATTCTGAATCCATTGCAAGCATTAATTTTTGTTTTGCATGAAAAACATTCCTTGGGCCAAAAATGGACCCCATACACCTTGTGAAAAGTGATGACTCATCACTAAACCATGTTTTTTTTTTCCCGTCTGATTTTGGCCCAATGAATGTTTTTCGTGCAAAACAAATGCTTGCAATGGATTCAGAATAATTAAAAACTCCTAGTTAGACCCCTAACATGCTAATTAAAGCATATTCGTGAGTGATTTTTTTCACTTATAGTAAGTGAATGAGACCCAGAATTACCCTAGCTGTCAAATATTTTGCTAGGGATGTTCAATTTCAATCTTTGTTAGATATGTTACTAGACACCTTTACGAACAGTACACATTGGTGAAGAAATTGTTTGGTAAGGAAATTATTCCCAGGGTTTTATTAAAATTCCCTGACTATTAGCTATTTTTGCATGAAAAAAAAAGAAACGCAAAAGAAAAGAAAGAGTAAAGAAAAAGGAATAGACAATAATGACGTGCCGAAAATAATGACGCCAGGTACTGCAAACAACACAAAGTAATAGGCCTACATATTAACAAGAGATAAATAATAATTACTACATTGGAACCATTGGAGGAGACATTCTTTTTTCTTTTCTTTTTTTTTTTCATTTCCTGAAAAGTAACAGTTTCACCTGACAGGGATGATAATATGTTTGTTGCCCTCATTTTCTAGCTTCATCTTGGTGACCAGCACCACAGTTCAAAATGGTGCAGAGACCTTTTTTAGTGCCAGAAACAGAACCCCAGAATAGCCTTGGTGCCCTCTGGCAGTGTGCCTCCAGTATGTGATGTCTTCACTGACATGCTGTAGTGTACACACGACATGTTTGTTTGTTCCAGTGCAATGCAGCTCACTCCAAACTTGGGGGAAGAAAAAACAAGCAGTGGTGGAAAAATTTAAAATAAAGAATCAACACCACAATTTGAAATACTAATAATGTTGCAAGTAAAAGTCTGGAATTCAAATTGTACTTGAGTAATTACAAAAGTATTGGTGTCAAAATGTACTTACGGTACCATTTCACAAGGTTTCAAATGTATAAAATGTAGGCTATACCAAACTTTCAAATGGCCAAAATGTACATACTGTAGGGTTGAAGTGGTTAATGTACATGTGTAATAACTAGACCGGTGCCCGTTGGGCAGAATAGTCACCATTGACATCCAGTTGTGCAATACCTGTTGTATCCATAGCTAGTTAGATACTGTAGATTGTTAGTCTAGATAATCAAAATCTACACTAGTAACTCAAGTTTTCAAATAGTCGTAGTGAAAAAAATAAAAATAAAATGTATTTACACCACTGAAAACAAGCCACAGTATGATAGTTATCTTCAACTAAGTACAGTACGAAATCAAGTTTAGCTACGTATAATTCAGTTGTTTTACAAACTCAATTGGAGAATCTCTGCATGGTGCGGATAAGATTTATTTGACCTCTGAAACAAAACATAATAAAAGGCATATATCAAAGCACCGCACAGAGATCTGGTGCAGCAACAAAGGGAAGAGTTATTGCAAGGCCTGCAACCTCACTGCAAAGGAAAATAGCCACACAGTGGCCATGCCTAATGCACACAAGGGAAAATGTATGTATGAAATATACAATCTCATTTGGCAAATGAAATCATTTGCTATTCCCGTAATACCTTTCCCACGAGCGCGGCTGACAAACAACTCGGAAACACGAATGCAAATAACTATTTAAAAGAGCCCTAATGGCCATTTCCAATACAATGCATCATTCTGATCAATCGTCCTTATTCGGTTCTGCACGCTACTTTACCCTTCACCTCTGACTGTGTTTTCCAAATGCCAAAAGCAGGCGGATGGCTGCTGCGGGACTCACAAGTCATTTAGCGACAATGAGGCCAAATTGCTAAAACGCCGGTGAAAGAATGCAGCACACTGCACACCCACCACAGCCCCAGTGTTGTCGGATTTTGGTAGAGAAATAAGCACCCAGGTCTATGAAAACAAGCCCTAAAGAAGTGACTATAGGCTGCGGCTTTTTGCAAATAGCCGATCTAGAAGCTTGTAGATACATTTTCCTAAATAAAACATGGCACAATATATTTTCAGATGGGAGGAGTCTGCCGTCTGCAGACAAATACAAATTAATGTGGGGGTCCTTTTCAAGAAAATGTTTAAGAACCGCTGGGTTGGCCCAGGACTGCTGGCCTAGTGGTCCGGGGCGGGCACCTAGGCTAGAAATGTAGGCTGACAGTGCATTGTGGGTTTGATTTACCCCATGTCTACCCCATCTCTCTCCCTGTTTTCTGTCTGTCCATCAATATTAAAGGCAGAAAACCTCGGTCAAAAAAAAAACACTGGGTTTAAACAAAATCATGAAAGAAGCCCCCCCCCAAAAAAATAAAATAAAATAAATAAATAATAATAATAATAAACACAACCCGCAACAATCAACATTTACAAGCGAATTCACAGAAAAACGAGTGCAAAGTCGCTTATAATAAGCAGACATGGCAACACCTCTGACATACCTTTCCCAGAAAACAAAAAGCAAAACAAAAAAACAGACATGTCTCCAAGCAAATGACAATCCCTCTCTCTCTAGCTGCAATTGCAAAACAAACGGCGTGCAATGCTATTTCTGCACGAGTGCCCGGTGCGATTGTCTTAATTACAATGAGGGCAATCGAAATTAAGAATCAAACCGCGGCAGACAACCACGCACTCCATCCTCGGCGTGAAATATCATATTAGTGGCGTGATATGATTGTGTGGAGTATATGACCACAGGCAGAGTCAAGCAGTCATTAATCTTGCAGGGCTTTGACAGTATATGGGGAATGTGAGCGAGTGTCGTTCCCTAATGAACCATATAGCACACACACGATAGGACCTTCTGTTTAATCTGGAGGATTGTGACTCATGCTAAATGCTAATTGAGACCATCTCCCCGAGACAACCTCTATAGTGGGGAGAGGATCCACCACGGCATTGTTTGGAACCACAAGAAAGACATTTAATGGCTTTGAGAGAGACAGCCGGTTTGCCTTTGTGAATCAAACTTTGACAGATAGAAAGATTACAAAGAGGGTAGTGGTGAAGGGGATGGGACTACTACGGAACTAGTTTTTGTGTAATGTATGGATCTATTACTGCATAATGATCTGTGTGCAATCTATGTGTTAGTCAGTGCAAGCAGTGGAACCCACATCACATCTAATCTGTCAGGCAGAAAGCTCTTTTTTTTTTTAAATATATATATATATATATATCATTTCTATCCCACGATTTTGCAACCCATTTTCACCCAGTGCCGATTGCCTATGTAATCCTGGGCTCTGCTCTCCCTCTGCCGCGCCTGGGGAGACAACGGACTGACCTCATGCTTCCTTCAATGCATGAGTTGTCCAAGTTGTTTCTTTTCACCTGACAGGGGGGATTTCCCCGGGATGGACGTAGCGCGTGGAAGGAACACGTTATTCCAACCAGTTCCTTTCCCCTCCATCAAGCGCCCCGGCTGGCCAGGGGGAGGCATTATTGAGACCAGGATTACTGCATGTTTTTGTGAGGGTATCAACCCTAGGAGACACGGGGAGAACATGCAAACGCCACACAGAAAGGCCCTATCGCCGACCCCACCTAGGGTGTGGGCGCTGATGATGCGGAGGGAGAAACACGCCCCCCAGCGCCCACAGCGTCCCCCGGCGGGAATCGAACCCAGGACCTTCTAGCTGTGAGGCGAAGCGCTAACCACTGCTTTTTTATTTTTTGTCCTAATAAAGCTGTTTTTATTTGTTCTGTAAAGCGACTTTGAGTACCATGAAAAGTGCTATATAAGTTTGATGTATTAATATTATTATTATTATTATTATTACACTTATTATTACCCTTAACACATTGGCTGCGAAAATAGCCATTAAGACGTCTGGAAACGTCTTTATATCAAAATTGGCATTCCTGGAGTTTCTACCAATACATAATAATCAATATTACTATTTTATCGCCAGATTAGCAAAAACACTACATTACCCATAACACTTTGCGGCCCTATAGGGTGCGCGCGTCACTGGCTTGTGCGACGCGCACAGCAGGCCAGCAAAGACAGGTCTGCAGAATGCCACCGTCCACGCACATTGTAATATGGCGAGCGTTGTTTACTTCTCGGGACCAAACAAAGCGCTTAAGATGTTTATCGCCGTTGGAACATTAACGATCCTACACAGGCCGAGTCCCGCACGCACATCGCACGCACACGCGCCCTGGTGAGTTCCATTAACCCTTTGATGGCATCCCATATGTTAAGTAAATCGTTTTTTTCTTTGATATCTTACCTGTCCTGCCATGGCGTTTTCACAGACGAGCGTCTCGTAGTCAATAGCAAAGACTGGGGCATTATCGTTTATGTCCTGCACTGTGATGAGAGTGATTCCTTTTCCAATCTGGGTCGGGTCCTCTGAAAGACATAGAGAAGACACAAATGTAAATATACCAGTAAGACTCCCTAATCCGTCAGGTGACCGTCAGGTCACATGTACCGCTCTGCGTGATTTTAGGGCAAAATCTGTAGGAGCAGTGTCCAAAAATGTGTTTGACAAAATCAGCCTGATGGTGGTGCTAAATGGGACAGATCCATGTTGATGACATGACTGTAGACATACTGTGTACCGCTTTGTGTGATTTTAGGGCAACATCTGTAGGAGCAGTGTCCAAAAATGTGTTTTGCAAGAATCGGAGGGTCATGTGAGAAATGAGGGGTGGTGGTTGTGGTTTGGCAGCCAAGGAGTGAGTGTGCAAAGTTTGGCATGGATAGGGGCAACGGTGGCGGAGATATGAGTGGGGAAAAGTGTGACGTGTGACGTGACATGACTGACAGACAGACAGACAGACAGACAGACAGACAGACAGACAGACAGACAGACAGACAGACAGACTGACAGCCGGTGGAGGTTTTGACAGTAACTGCGACCTGACGGTCGCAACTACTCTACTGAGAGCAGTGATATTCAACTGGTGGCTCGCGGGCCAAATCCGGCCCCAGCTGAGCTTTCTTGTGGCACATTCCATGTTCCAACGTAAAGATAAATGTGCAATACTTATCAGTGCACCTACGCGATACACATCACATTTTCCCAGTTACACAGTGCACACGTGGACACGAATAAGCTGTTGCCTCAGAGATCTCCATATACAGTAGGCCTATGGCCATATCACTCGGATAGACGGTGAAACGTAGGTTTGAGGGGCGTTAAGATCGGCTAGTTTCACTAGTTTAGATTGTTTTTTAAAATTATAAATACAAAACGAACGGGTTTGGACTTTGGACATACAAGGTTTCCACCCGACAACGACGATAAAAGAACAAATGACATCATCACGGTGTACTTTGCAAGCCAAACCCCACAATCAATCCTCCAGTTTTAGGCAACAGGGGGGGGGGGGGGGGGGGACTTTTTTCTTATTTCCACATAACAACTCAAAGCTATATTAATGACAGTTCAATGTTGAACATGGGTAGCCTGGCGGGGCCCGACGTCATCTGCGTTCACTCACTCATTCCTTCCACAGTATAACGTCTGGACTTCCGTTGATTGGCAGCGAGTATACCGATTATTCTCTGATCGGGGCCAATCAGTGACTGCTTCCGCACTATGCTTCCGCACAACAAACGTAGTCTTCCTGACAACAAGTGAAAAGATTTCCCTGATTGGTCCGACGGTGACGTAGATGCATGCTGCAGGCTGCAGCATTTTCAAAACAACAATGGCTGCCCTCGCGATGCAAAAAGTGTAACAGTTAACGCTCTAACCATAAAACAATCAATAAGTGCAGTTATTTCAGAGTTGGAATCAATTACAACAATTAAAAAGCAACACGGAGGATGCGCTAGTGGAGTTTATCGGCCGAAAAGACGTGTTTGTTTGCCGTTCTTCCGACTGGCTGAGAGATGGTGATTGGTTAGAGGAGTCTGTCTGTCAAGGCAAGTACTCCCGCCCACTTTTCAAGCTGCCAATAGGCCAAAGGCCAGACGTTATACTGTGGAAGGAATGAACACAGATAACGTCGGGCCCCGCCAGGCTAGAACATGGGTGGTTCTCCCCTTTAAGTATAAAACTTGAGTACTTTTTCAACCACTGATGAATACACCTTGACCACTGATTTTGCGTAATCTTGTATTCAAGCGAAATAAAATCTCACGAAATATTATGGCCAAGTCCTAACGTGTGATTTGTGAAACAGTGTGAAATGAGCTCCGCCAAGCAACCCCTCTCTCTCTCTCATAGACACACGCACGCACGCACGCACGCACGCACGCACGCACGCACGCTCACACACTAGCGCTGTTTCAAGCTATATGCGTAAAAAAATAATTAGGTTTTATCAGCCAGCCAGATTGTGGCTTTGACCTTTGCTTTTATGAAATATCAGAGCGATCATTAGGGTTTTATAGAAGATTGAACATATTCTATCGCTAGTTCATGACCACTTCAAATAACTTTAATCTTAAAATAACTAATAACAGGAAAAAAGGCTACAAGCTTACAACACGTCCCAGACGCGTTGTAAGCTTGTAGATAGCCTATTATCTTTTGCTGCGAAACATGCTTATATGTAGAATACATCGTCGTTGCCAGGTGGAAACCTTGTATGTCCAAAACCGTTTGTTTTGTATTTATCATTTTTAAAATGATTTAAACTAGTGAAAACAGCCGATCTACAAGCACACAGTGCCCGACAGTGACAACATGCTTCTATGAAATCCAAAATGACTGAAATCCGTGCTCATGCTCTGACGTCACTGTGATGTCAGGGGAACCACTCTACCAGAATGGGTTTGCCGCTCTGACATCACGCTCTGGCTTCACTGTGATGTCACACTAACAGAATCCCTTTTATGCACATACAGTATACTGTATGGAGTTCCCTGATGTCATCAATATTAATGATGCCCTGTTAAAGAGATCCCTGTGATGCCAGGGGGAACAAATCCCTTTTATGCCCACATATGGAGATATGGAGATCCCTGTGATGCCAGGGGAACAAATCCCTTTTATGCCCATATATGGAAATCCCCGATATCCACATCCCTGATGTCCACAGCCCTGATGTCCACATCACTGTGGCGCAACCTCAGGTCGCTTGTCGCCCTGAGATAGCCTGGTTCCAGCCCATAGACCCCGCCCACTCTCAGAGTGGACTGTTTCTCTGGTCTGGAGTTGAGTAAATGAATCGGCAGTTTAGCAACCCAAAATTGCGGCTTTCCAATGAGCGCAGGGGGTGGGGGTGGGTCTAACGAGTATCCAATCCGCGCAGTTGAAACGATTCAAACGAAGTTCACACACACCAGGCAGGTAGGCACACACACAAGCTGTTAATGTTGATTAAATGATCTGGTCGCATTTCTGTGTGGAAGCAGTCACTGGCACAGAAAGACACACACACACGCCGCGACTGTGCGTCGCGATCACGGTGCGTCGCGATCACTCGCGTGTGGCCGCACAAAAGTCCCTCCCCGTAAATCGTTCAGACGGGGCACAGTGTCAGACTCAAGTGTCAGCTGAGTCTGAAATCAGGCTAGCCCTGAGGCGTCTTACTAGTAAAAAAGTATTCAATCAATCGAAAAACAAAACCAAGAGCATCAGGAAGGAAGAGAGAGAGAGAGAGAGAGAGAGAGAGAGAGAGAGAGAGAGAGAGAGAGAGAGAGAGACAGACAGACAGACAGACAGACAGACATGAAAGTTAGTTTCCATGTCCTGCCAGTGCCAGCCTTTCAGCAAACTTAATCATTCACTCTGCCTTAAAAAAAAAAAAAAAAAAAAAAATGTGCGTGTTTAGGCACTCGGGCCAATTTATGGAATATTGATCTTTCCTCATGTGTTTTTAATTAATCACAAAGGTCGAGCGAAATGAGGCAACTAATCCAAAAGTGCTGGCTCTAATGAAATATCCAATTGGCCCAGCTCAGCTGACATCCCCCGGCTGCTCGGGTGGGTATCGGGCCAAAGTGATCAGCCAGCTAATTACACTCCGTGGCGGGCCGTGGAAGAGCGCCACGGCGGGTGAACAACGTCATTCTTGCGTAGTGAGGCTTTATATTCCTCCCCCCTCCCTCGTCAGTCTGCCTGTGTTGCCAGATTTTGCAAGAGAAACAAGCGACCGTTGGTCTGTGAAAACAAGCCCAGAAGAGGTGACGATAATAGGCCACATGAGCACTTTAAACCTACGTGTTGGCTATTCGAAAATAGCTGATCTAAAATAGCTCACATGTCACATGTCGCAATGCGGCACACTTGTAGATCTGGCATTTTCAAACAAATCTTACAATTTACAATTTACAATTTAGGCATTTAGCAGACGATCTTAATCCAGAGCAATTTACAATAAGCAAGGCAATATATCAATACAATAAGCAAGGTAATACATCAATACAATAAGTAAGGTAATACATCTACAAATTGAAAGGAGAACATTTTTTTTTCACAAAATATTTTCAGATGGGGGGTCCGTGGACAAATACATATTGATTTGCGAGGTCCCTGACATGAAAATGTTTGCGAACCACTGGATTAAACAACTTTACCGAAGAACAAGCCCCAAAGTCGCTCATACCAGTGGTTTTCAACCAGTGGTCCGGGGAACACCAGTGGTCCTTGAGTAGCCTGGAATCAGACCAATCCGCCGGTACCCTCGTTGGATTTGGGTCTGGCCCTGCTCCAATTGTGAATCCATTTCCTCACCCTGAAGAGTTGGGTGACCAATCAGGGCCCTGTATTGGTCTGGTCTAACCAATTGTGTCCAGAGCCTTTTTTTTTTACCCGCCCCTTGGAAAAAAAAAACAATTGTGGAGCAATTGTGGACAAAATTTGATCCAACGACAACAAAATATTCTACCTTTAGGGTCTGAGAGTCTAAATGTCATCAAAAGGTGGTCCGTGGCTCAAATGCTGAATAAATAATGGACCTTGATGTGAAAAGGGTTGAAAACCACTGGCTTATAATACGCAGACACGGCAACACTCCCCCGTCTGCCTGTCTGCCACGCACCGCCGGCTTAATGCCTGCAGCTTGAGCGGTAGGACGGTGATTTAGGGTGGCGGTTGACGCCATGCTGACTACAGATGACGTGTCGCGAGGTGACATTCTGGGGGGGGGGGGGTAGGCTGATTTGACGGTGATAAAAAGGACGCGTAGCGCCTCAGGGCCTCGGAATTGTTGTCATTGGCGCTGGGTCTCGATGAGGCGCGTGACGCGCAAGTGACTGCATGCGGCTCAAATGCACACAAACCTCCCTCCGAGTCTCTCTCTCTCTCTCTCTCTCTCTCTCTCTCTCTCTCTCTCTCTCTCTGAACCAGCCGGACAGATATGGGCTGTCTTCCTCCATATGGGCATTCCCATATGAAGTCCTGGGCTTCATATTGATGACATCACAACATACAATATATGTTATGCCCATCCATGGAGAACCCTATCTGAACCAGCCACACAGATATGGGCCATGTCTTGGCCATCTGGCCAGTGATATATATCGATGACATCGGGGATCTTCATATATGGGCATAAAAGGGATTCTGGGGAATACCCATATATATTGTGTTGCAGATTAAACTTTTTCATTGATGGCTTCATAAACGTGTTTGACAGCGCTATCATCAGTGTTGTGTCAATTAATGTTTTGTTTGTCTGTTTGTTTGTTTACACATTATCTTTTCAATTCATATGTTGGATTCATGTTGATGTGTCTTTTCAGAAATGGTACCTTTTAAAACCTCAATACTTAGTCAACTGTTGACTGTTGGCTATGTACATGGTCTGCTCTTTTTCCTCTATACCAACTCTCTGAAAATAGCCGAGCTGCAAGCTCACAAATCCTTGCAGCACGAGGCGTTGTGAGCTTGTAGATCGACCATTTTTTCGGCTAATGTTCCCCATCACACAAAGATTTGGCGGACCCCTATAAGACCCCTAGGGGTCCCGGACCCCCTGTTGAGGATCCCATGCTATAAATACTGTCATAAGGCATGCATATTCAGAGCAGTGGGGGCAGGGACGTGCTGGTCATTGGGAAAAGCGGGACAACTCCCGAACGGCCGGTTCATTCCCGGCCGGTCCAGTCCGGCCATTAGGAAAAAAGAAAAAAAAAATGTCGGCCCTCGTTCCATTTTGGGGGATGGGCTGCCAACAAAGTAAATCGTCACTGTCGGGCAGAAACCTTGTATCTCCAAGTTTCAAATTAATTTTTTTTTCACAAAGCAAAGCCCTGCTTCATCATACAAGGCCGTCGCACAGAAGTAGTGAAAACAGCAGATCTACAAGCACACAACGCCTCGCGGTGCGAGGCGTTGTGTGCTTGTAGATCGGCTGTTTTCACAAGTTTAAATCATTTTTAAAATGATAAATACAAAACAAACGGTTTTGGACGTACAAGGTTTCCACCCGACAACAACAAAATATAACTCATGTAATTGGCCCACTGGCTTGTCACTTGTCATGATCTGAAATGGCAAATCTTGGAGTTGCAATGAGGGCCTCTCCAATTCTTTTTCCCGGGCTGAATCAGGGGCTCAGCACGTCCCTGGTCATAAGGCATGCATATTCAGAGCAGTGGGGGGCCGTTGCCAGTTTGTGGAACTCAAAGGACGTTTTTAGCACCAGAACAAAGAACTCAAGTATCGTGTCAGAAGGCGAGTATCTCGTGCAAAGGGACTGCTGTGACATTTCACACGTTATTCTCACTTTATTATTATCTATACTCCCCTTTGTTGCTATTTCTAGCGAGAGAGCACAGTCCTTTCAAAACATGTAAATAGAAACATCATTTCTTTTAGGTTAAAAGAGATAACAAGGTGAAAAGAAAAAACATTGATATGGTTCTTTTTGAACATGTTTTTATCTGTGACTTTGTGACGGCTATAAAGTAACTGCCGGCATCTCGCTTTGTTGCTGTTGTTCTTTTTATACTCGCACCGATACGGCTGTCTTAAAGCGCTCGTCACACGTCTCGTCTTCACGTCGATGACGGCGGCAACCGCTGCCCCCCCCCTGCCGTGTGTGGTGACAGCACGAGGGGGAGGAAAGAGACAGAGAGAGAGAGGGGAGGAACAAGGAACAGCCCCCCCCCCCCCCCCCCATCGCGACCTTGGCTCTTGTTTGAGAGACGAACCGACAGACAAAGGGCACGTGTGTGGGCCTCTCTCCTCTCCCCGCGTCAAATTAGCATATCGTCGTTGTTGGGTGAAAACCTTGTATGTCCAAAACCGTTCGTTTTGCATTTTTCATTTTAAAAATGATAAAAGCTAGTGAAAACAGCCGATCTACAAGCACAAAAGTGTGCTTGTAGATCTGCTGTTTTCACTACTTTTGTGCGACGGCCTTGTATGATGAAGCAGGGCTTTACTCTGCGAAAGAACATACAAATTTGAAACTTGGAGATACAAGGTTTCCACCCGACAACGACGTTATAGTTCACATGTGGGTGAGAGTCGCCCCAGCCCCCTTAGTCAGCAACTCGTCCCCTCTGTGCGAGGCGTACGCACGCACGCCGCTAGCTCAGGGAGGACCCGGAGGTCAGCGCGGCCGTCCCTACCTCCCCCCCAGCATGTGAATTAACATTACCCGACAGCCCTATCTCACCGTGACCCTGATGACTCCATGTTGCAAGGATGGTTGGGGGGTGGGATATGGGCCCCACGGGGGCGCACGGTGCTGTAGAGGCGTGGTGTGTGTGTGTGTGTGTGTGTGTGTGTGTGTGTGTGTGTGTGTGTGTGTGTGTGTGTGTGTGTGTGTGTGTGAGGCGGTGACTCATCTTGGGGCAGACAGGAAAGAGGCGACTCGCGAGGCTTTACTGACCGACAACTTCCTCCTCCTTTGCAATCGATGCCACCAGATGGATCATTCTGATTTGTGTGTTCTTGAGTCTAAAGTGAGGTCGCCCGTACTCGCCCACTCTCGAAGGTTCTGAAACAGTGGTCTTTCGGGGGTTTCCAGGGTGTCCCCAAGCTAAATTATTGATAGTTAGGAACCAAACAGATCCTTGTAGGTCTGTAACTCTGAGAGTGTACTCGCTACGGGTCCACGCATTTTGAATTTGCGATGGTGTAATCGAAGGTTGCTTTTAACAAGCTCAAAAAACTGTCAATAAGTATTATTAGTGACAAGTTCATAAAGGTGATTTGCAGGCCTGTCACAGCGATTTGGACAGCGCTGATCAGCAAACCGTGGGCCCACTTTCCAATGCATTGAAAAAGAATAAAATAAAACAGCCCTAATTGAATCTATATGGACAAACTTTGACAGGGAAAAAAATGATTTAGTGTGTATACAAAAGCCTTTTGAAAAGCAGAATAAAGCCCTTTTATTTACTCTATAAGTGGTACAGTATTTGGGTGAGTGGGCCCAGGCCATCTTGACAGGTGGACCTTGAAAAGGTAACAAAAGGTTGTTCCTGACCCAGACCAGGGTGATCTTTTGTGCAACATTGAGCAGACAAACAAAATAAAATGATAAATGTAAAACTATGTAAAACATACAGTATGCATCGGTGGTACAGGACAGTCATGTTGTTCCGTCGTGGCTGAGCATCCATAATCCCCGCACCTCTCCCCCGCCACCTCTGACAGTTTTACTAGTGTCTCATTGACTTCAATGTAAATATCATGGATTTTACACATTAAATATTAATTCAGTATTGGACTCAAGAGCTTCAAAATCTATTCCAAATCTCTCAACAAGGCCTAGCATGCATTGGAAGAATATGTGCATGACTATTAAAACAAAACAACAGTGTTTTATCCACAACTTTCCAACATCCCATCGTGCATTGCGCAGAAGTTGCACGGAGCTTCCGGCGCCGCAGCCAAGTGTGATCTACAAGCTCACAGCGGCTGCATCTGCGACGCGACGTGAGCTTGTATGTCTGCTGTTAAAAGTGTGGTGCAAAAAAATCTCCAGTAAATTGCTGGATTGTGTGCACCATTCTTGTGTAAAACTCACCCAATGCCAAGTGCCAAAATGGCTCCAAGGTAGATGTGCCACGATTTTGTATGTTTTTCTTTACTATGCAATGAAAAAAAATGTTTTTTTTTATATATATTTTTTTGTCAATCAGACAAATGGTTCCAGAGATAGAGCTGTTTGAATGAAAAAAAGTGTCCATCCACTAGAATGGACACACATTTTCTCAATCAGCTAAACGAGGGAGCCAACACACAAACAGAGAAAACCATCTCTCTGATCTCAGGTCATTTTGACATCTTAAAAAAAAAAAAAAAAAGAAATCTATACAAAAAACACAAAAGACGTCAAAGACGTCATTGGCACCCAGGGCTTTTGAAAAAAAGACGTCAAGAGACGTCATTGGCACTGAAGCTTACTTGATCAGCGTCACACACAAGTATAACAAGTAGCAGATCCACAAGCATAACCGTGACTGCTACTTTTGCTATTTTGGAATTTGAATCCTGAAATGTAACAGCTTTGGGATATATGAGGTTTCCACCCGACAGAGACGTCCCTCTAGAGTCTAGAAGGTCATTTGTCTTGGGAAAGATAGTGGAGCACTTGTTTTTTTTTTTTATATATCTTACTGTCATTTATTTTGTATTGCAATGTGCTTTTAACTTATTAACTGTCATTTGTGAAAGGAACCGCAATGGAAATAACTGTCTTTATTGCGTTTATCCTCGTACTGCTGTAAACCCTGAGGTTTTTATTGCGTCTCAAATAAATCGAATGAAATATACTTACGGCTCTCAATGGCGAGGATGGTGAGGTTGTGGACAGAGTTGACCTCCCTGTCCAGAGGCTTGGCCGTGCTGATGACTCCGCTCAGGGCGTCCACGTTGAAGAAGCGCTCCAGGTCCGTGTTCCTGTCTATGGAGTACCTGGATGATGCAGAGGTAAGGTAAGGTAAGGTAAATGTATTTATTAGGGCTGTGCGAGTTAACTAAATTAATCGCAATTAACTCACCGTTATGTTAATCGCGATAAATTATTTTAATCGCATATTTATATATTATAGCCATTTGGCCTACCCGTAGTTTAGGACACTGTTTCTCAACATTATTATCTCAACAATTATTTGGGGTGGTCTCCAGATGATAAGCTTAATGTGCAATATTGTTTTATCACTCAACAGTAAATAAACCAACATACAGTATTCAGGGTATTAAGTAAATTTAGCAGATCCTTATACCCATCAGCTGCAGTCTGTTTAATGCAATACCATTATGATTTATTTGGGTTTTTTAATTGATTTAGAATAAAAGATTAACATACTTTAGCATAAAGCCAGCATATTTTTCCACTCCCAAGTTAATAGGGCCACGAAAGACTTGAAAGATATAACTCTAAGTTACATTGTGAACTGATAAAAGCTGATGACTTATTTGCGATTAATCACACGATTAACTAGCTAAATCATGCGATTAATCGGGATTAAAATATTTAATCGGTGAACAGCACTAGTATTTATAGAGCGCTTTTCAAAACAACTGTTTCAAAGTGCTGTTCAATAAACAAGCAATAATAAAAATTGCGTGTCCGTGTTCGAGATCGGGCTGGGACTTACTTAAAAAAAATATTTATATAGACTTGAAAAGGTAAAATCGAAAAATATCTGGCATAGAGGGCTAATTTGGTTAAATATTATTGGCAGTGAATGAGTCAAGCCTTTTACTATTACTATTTACTACTATTTTACTGTTATCGGCTTCAACTGTAAGAGGTGGCTTAAAGCAAGTCAAACCTACATTCATGGGTAACTATCTGCTCCATCTGTCACTGGAGTCACTCAACTTGCTATAATTATGTCCCCTTAATGTTTTACTGTACTGTTTTGTACTGTTTTGTACTGTACTGTACTGTACTGTACTGTACTGTACTGTATGTTTTGTATGTTTTGTATGGATAGCCATACCTTCACTTTTGTACAGCCTGCCAGGGACTACAGATGAAAATTTGCTCATGGCTAAATCTGGCTCATTTACATTGATGTGAAAACTGACATGTTGATTAATGTGCTTTGTCCCTGACAAAATAAAAAAATAAAACATAAAAGAAATCAATCTTTAACAATGGTGTTGTGCAAAAATAGTGGGGAAAAAGCCGATCTACAGGAACACAACACATCCCGACAAGTTGTGAGCTTGTAGAACTGCTATTTTTTTTTCTATTTTTTTTTTCATTAAAGCTGCAATAAGTTACTTTCCTCTTCAATCCCGGTTATGAACCTGGTTTCCTGCGCCAAGTGCTGACACTTTTACCATTGAGCTAATAGAGCCTGCCTGCTTGCTCAGGGGATACATTGAATCTTGACCAACATGGAGACAAAATACAACTATGTCAATTGTATAAGTTATATTGTATTAACACAGAGACTGGACAACATTACAAGAGTTACATAGTGCTGCCTTAATTGCAAGTTTGAAATAATGGTGATATTGATTCTAAGTCATATCGCCCAGCCCTACCCTTAGGGGAGCAGCTTCCACCCAACATAATTTTCATTGCAAATCGAATCTTTTCATGGTCATTACATTACAGTAATGATAATTATTTAATGTAAAGTTGGTCTAAAACAGAAAAAAGGCCAGTTTCAACTTTTCCAACTGAGGATAATGGATCCCCAATAAGTCCCGGGGGGGTCAAGCATTGTGTCTTTTACCATCCGCGTGGCTACTCGTATTTCTCGAGGAACATTACAACTTCAATTAGCTCACATCCAAAGGGTGTTATTGTAACGTAATTTGACTCTGGTTGCATTAGCTCCACAATAATGTTTAATTTCGAACAGATCTAGCACAATATTAAGGCAGAAACCGATAACATTCACAGCGGCACAAAAGAGGCAATTTGCGTCCAACAAAAGAGTAATTTGATTTCCAAGATTAAGATTAACAAACAATCCCAACAGACTGAAGCATGAATACCATATGATAGCCATTCAATTAATGCATAATGGGCGAGGGATCTCAGGGAGTGACACCCGCAACAGATTGGCTTTCGGGGACGAATTGTTTTGTGTCACAAATGCCACGGCACTGGTAGTTGAGCTCTGACCCTCTCCTGTGAGAATGCCCTTCTCTTGTTGTTCAAGATGGCATTTCACTTTTTTTTTTTGCAAATGCTTGCACTCCTTTGCATTCCCCGACCATATGGCATTGTTTGTGCCACATAGGCCCATGGGGGAGGGATGGGGGGGCTGGCCAATTCATTCAAGTGCCTACGCATTCTGGGTACACACATAGTGTAGATAAAGTAGAGAGGTTGAATGAATGAAACGGCTGATACACACAGAGCACTTCCTCCCCAACGTCCAAGGTGATTGGATCAGTTATTGGGAGTCTAAAAGCTGCATTCATTCAGGCTAAACGTGTCATTCAACGGGTGACAGTAAGCCTTGCCGAGCCGTAGGGCAGAAGCCTATCTGTAGCGTGAGGCAGCTTGATGTACAAGTACACCCAGAGCCGTTTCTGGGCCCATGGGGGCCCTAAGCGTGATTCTGCTATGGGGCCTGAAAAAATAATAGGCCTAATATTTTTTATCATTTTTTAATCCATTTTATAATGGATATATATATATATATATAAAATATATATATATAAATGAATAAATAAAAAACGACAACAACAGGCAACGTATTTTTGCTATGTTTGAAAAATAATAGGCCTAATATTTTTTATAATTTTTTAATCCATTTTATAATGGAAATATATATATATAAATACAAATATATATAAATTAATAAATAAAAAACGACAACAACAGGCAACATATTTTTGCTATGTTTGATTTGTTCTTTTCTTATTTAAATAAAAAAATGAAAACTTCCCCATGGGGTGCTGGAACACCTGCAGCACCCCTAGTTCCCACGCACTGGCAGAGTCCTGCACAGTGGCCACTGTGCCAAATTCACTTTCACTTTCAGCGGTGTGGATGCTCGGAAGCAAAGAAAGTCACCACAGTTTGATTTGATCATTCCTTAGTCAATTATGAAGGGATTTCAAAAATTAAAACGATTGCGATTCGCTAATCGCGGGATTTCGGATCGCGATTTCGGTTTGAAAACGATTAAACCATGCAGCAGTAGTTCTTTTCTGCTGAGGAGGGGGCGGTGGGGGGCCTTTTTGGTCGGCGGGGCCCTACGCAGCATGCGTAGTCTGCGTGTACGGTCCGCCGCCGCTGAGTACACCCCCTGGATATGACGCTAGTATGTCGCAGGGACTTATCCCCCCCCCCCCCCCTTATCCCCCCCCCCCCCCCCCCCCCAATCCAACCCTTGATGCTGAGCTATTATTTTAGTCTTTGGTATGACCCAGCTGGGGATCAAACCCCGACCTCCCAGTCTCAGGGCGGACACTCAAACCACCCAACATTCAATGGATCAAATTCATTTTCTTTATTTTTAAGTTTTTGTTCCACAATGAAGTTTCCAAAGTTTGCATTATATTTCATCAATGGCAAAAGGGTGTGGCATTAACATCCTTCCAGACACGATGAGCAATGATGGACTCGTTGTCATTTCAAGGACTCAAATCCAAGGCTCGTCTTTTTTTCTTTCATTTACAGTTACGCACTACAATGCGTACATATGGAGTGCTGTAGTGCCCTGGAATGAAAACCTTAAGGCTCCTTCATACTCCGGAGAAGGTGAAGAGTAGTTCACCGCGGTGTAGTTTTCCAAAGTCAGAAAACTACAACATTATGTCATTAGCCACGGTGAAGAGCGCTTCATCGCAAACCCCGACCCCGATCTCCCTGATTTTACTTTCCGACATCACCCTATCACCCCATCACCTAAAAAGGTGAGGAGCTACTCACTTCACCATTGTATGAATGAACCTTTAATCATCCAGTAGTCGAAATGGTCACTTCCAATATCACCAATGGTTCATGTCTCTCATGTTTATGGAAAATTACAACAAGTGACGAATACCTTAATAATGAATTGCATTTTTATAGCGCTTTTCCAAGTGCTCAAAGCGCTTTACAATGGTTCATTCATTCATACATTGGGAAGTGAAGCGGGAATTAATGTCCGACAATATGGAATATAGACTTGAAAAGGTTGGGAACCCTTGCTGTGCATACATGTGGGGTTGCCAACTCCCAGAGATTCAATTTCCCTGAAATTAATAGAACACTGCATTTTGGCACAGACAGTTATACCTACAACACACAATACATTACAAACACAACAGGTCTTACGCCTGCATTAGGCTACTCTGCATTACACTTACTGTAACATGATTGCAACAAGTCATAGTCATACCATAATCACAAGGAAAGGGAATGCTTCGCCCATACAAAATATCTATAATCAGCCCATGACACACAAACTTGAAATCAATTTTGTATTGGATGCATACAATACTGCTACAGATAATTTTTTGAATAATATTTGATGTTTTTCAGGAAACTTAGGTCTCCACTCACGGGCTGACACAGTTTTTCTTCCCAATGTTTGTTTCAATAACAAAGTATTTTCTTTTTAGGAGGCTGGGGAATTTTCCTCTCTATTGCTCCTATTCGACGCAGCAGTGGCAGCACACATTTTTTCACACACTGTAATGTGCTCCTCACACAAGCACGCACATACACATTTGACACGAGCGTGCACCCCCAGGGTCCTATAGCGCCCTTCATTTACAGCACACAAACACACAGGATGCCTGGTTCGCGCAGAGAGAAAAAAAAAGTGCATTGTCTCTCTACCGGGACAATCGACTAGAATACGGGGCGTCCCGGCAAATATGGGGCGGTTGGCAACCCTAGCTGACTGTGCAGTACATTCCCAAACACAGCTTACATCTGACAAAGTGGATAATTATTCTTTCAAACACTCTGTTGAACGAAAGTGGACAAGATGTGTGTTGGGGGCATCTAACGGAATGGCTGTAGTGCCAGAAGAAGACAGAAGCAACAAAGGCTAAACACTGTGTCACAACAGAGTACCATTGGTGCGCTCGGGTAGCACAGCGGTAAAGTAGCTGCCCACCACCACAGAGGTCTTGGGTTCAAAGCTACCGTGGTGCGTCCGGCTTTGATGGGTGTCTATATCAGGGGTTTTCAAAGTGGGTGACGGGGCACCCTGCCTGGGGTGCCGTGGCGGCAGTCCAGGGGTGCCGTGAGATAATTTGATAATATTTGGAAAGATATTGAGTATCATTTTAAACTTGAAGTACAAAGTTATTTTCAGTCAGTTCTAACCAAAATGGCTATTATCTCAATGTTTTCAAGATGGCGTCCCAGATGGTTGCAGGGGGCTTAAAATGGCTATATCTCGAATGGAAACGATTTTAAAAATATTTTGTCAACTGATTCTGCTACCTCTGGACATGCTTTAGATCATACTAAAAATAGAGGAAAATATTTCTTTCAGAAAGGCTTCATTTTCAAGATGGCGTGACTGGTGTCCACGTTGGCTGCAATTAGCTAATTACTATTGTGTATGCTAAATAACATACTAAAAGCTTAGGGGAAAAGAACTACTGGCAAAAAGGCATAATCTTCACGATGGCATCCATGGGAGCTTAAAATGCATATACATTGGGAGGGAATATGTAGAATATATAGATGATAAATACAAAACGAACGGTTTTGGACACACAAGGTTTCCACCCGACAACGGCGATTTGCTATAAATATAAGTGGTGGGAGTGAAAATTATAATGTAGGGGTGCCTCGGATTACAAAAATATTTATGGGGTGCCCTGAGACAAAAAAGTTTGGGAACCCCTGGTCTATTTATACGAAACGCAATTGGTCCAGTGTTCGAGGGAGGGAAGCCGGGCAGGGAGGGTGATATTGGTCATTGCACGTATTCCTACAGGCTGAGGCGGCATCTGTTGGGAGGAGTAGGACGAAGGGCGAAGGCTCTACGTCCTCCTGGTGAGGGCTCCTCACTGACAGGAGAGTCAGTAGGATACAACAGCAGTGACAGCACTGGTAAGGGTGTGGGGAGGAATCAACAATTGGCGTAAAGACTAAATTAAGGGAGAAGAGGGTGGAAATATTATTGGATAAAAAACAAGTGCTGTTATTAACAACTCATTCACTGCCAAGACTATTTAACCAAACTACTAACCACTGCCAGCTATCTTTCGTTTACCTATACCTTTTGAAGTAGTCACAGAATATTTTTTCTATTTTTTTGTTCAATCCCTCGATCGATCACAGACAAGGACCCTGTGTGCTTTCTGTGCCTCCGTGGAAAAAAATGTGACTTGTTTGAGCCTTGCAATCCATAGTTATCGACGATTGAAAAATTCAAGTCAATGGAGAAAATTGCACCTAGACGTGTCCCAATGAAGCTGGTCGATTTTGACATAATGGCCCAAGTGCGTACCACCAAAACTGTAGGAGGAGTAGTGCGTCAAAATAAAGTTTATCTGGAAAGATGGAAGTAATAAAGTCGGGCAAGTAATAAATAGCCTGTTCGCTAACTTGTGAAAAATCTGTGTGGACCTATAGGTCAAAAACGACGAGATTTCCCGTCTTTGCCAGAGAAAGAGTTCATACCTGATGGCACTGCTGGAGGTGTCGGGGTCGTGGGCCGAGACCCTGCCGATGGACGTGCCGACGCGGGCGTCCTCGGAGACCACCATGTTGCTGAGTGGCGAGGAGAAGACGGGCGGCTCGTTGACGTCCTCCACCGTCACCCGCACCGTGGTGGTGTCGCTGTAGGGCCCCACGCTCAGGAAGTTGGAGTCGATGTGGCGGTTGGTGGCCTCGATCCTCAGCAGGAAGTTGCTCTTGGTCTCAAAGTCTAGAGGCTGGCGGCAATAACGGCGAGTCATAAGTGAGGGAAGAAAAAGAAAAGGAAAATGAAGCATAGTGTTAGTTTCATGCAGCACACGTGAGTCTCACCCGCCTCAGCTGTAATCAGCTGTCAGTCAGTTCCTATTCCTATTCCTCATTCACAGCTCTGCTGGTCATTGAAGGCCCGCTGTCAGCCCCGAAATTATAATAGTATGATACAGTAGGTGTAGGTCATGTAGTCTGAAACTGTCTCAGTGTAATCTGCCCAACAACAGCTGACCAGTACAGTAAGTAGTCATACAGTCAGGCTAAACAGACAATTAATTTGATTGGCTTATAATTGCACATCCCCACAATGACATCATAAAAATATTAACTTGTTTTTTAAGATGATTCTTAACTGCTTTAGTGCCTATCCCGAACTAGTTCGGGATGATTTGGACCCTCCTGGGTGCCTATCGCGAACTAGTTCGGCTTTTAAAAAAAAAAAAAAAAATTGTAAAAAAAAAAATATACAGGGATATATATATTTTTTTTTTTTCGAGCCGGGCCGCCGGCCGTCATCTGTTTACACGGCCCGCGAGAGCATCGCGCCGCCGATATTTACCATCCACTCCAATGCAATCCAGGATCTTTAGAGCTCATTTTCTCTGTTCCATGCATATCCATGAGGTGTGCAAGGTTTAATCATGGCTAAATCGCCGAAAATAGGGCTTCTAAAATGCTTGGTAGCCAATTGCTAACTTCAAGCTAACTTCATCCTGTCCCTGTTGATGACACAAAGGAAAGTGTTCAGGCTTGTAATGGCTGCGCAGGGCTTGTGCTGTTAACAGCGCTTGTGGATGGGTGTTTTCTATGGCCACTGGGCACCCTCTAGTGGTGAAAAGGTGGCATAAATAGTGTTAAGTTACACTCTCATATAGAGGGTGGCTCCTTTGAATATGGTTTGCACCTTCTGATCGGTCGCGATCCATTCACGAAAGAAAAGCCTGGGTAAAGCCCCCAGTAACTGTGGCTCAGCCAATCCCAAGCCGCGGCAGTCAAGGAATCGCCTACAGACACAATCGATTGTGTCCGTAGTGCAGAGGGGCTCACATGAAAATGTATTTTAATTGTTCTCTCCTCCGCGTCATCAGTGCCCATAGCCTAGGTGGGGTTGGCAAAAGGGCGTCTTACTGGTACTATTGTATACCTATGGGGGGGTTTTGTTCAACGTTCCCCGATTTTGCCTATAGCGGTGTTTCTCAAAGTCGATTCCAGGGACTCTGTGGGTGCCTTTAGGGGGGTCTAAATTGACCCATACATGTCTTTAACCATAGACATATAAAGGTAGAAGCCTCCTCCGACAGGGGCAGGGGCGTTGGTCAACGAAGACTGGCAAGCTTCCTGAATTCTGAAGGACGCTTCCTTGGGAGTGACAAAATGGGACGCTCGGTAGGCGGGACTGGCGGGACTCTCTCTTTCCCACTGCAGGGGGCAGAGTGCCTTCCACAAATCCACAACGTTCCACAGATCCGCACTTCCGCCAGTGCTGTTTGACCAGTCGCGGCAATGAACTGCAGCAGCGAAGGAGGTATCTAGCTTTTTATATCGGTGTAACTCTGACAGTGTACAAATGGAACCAAATGAACCCTTATGGGTTCATTTGGTTCCATTTGTACACTGTCAGAGTTAAGAGGAGACCTTGAAATGTGAAAGTTTGAGAAACACTGGCCTATAGCAAGCTGCTTGAACATCTCCGAAAGCTATGCCTTTAACACAAGTTTAACTGTATTCCATGTGTTGCAATTAAATCTGCTTAGACTTGAGTGTTCTAAATGATATTAATTTATCTGGGAGTCATGCATTCAGATGCAGCCTCCCTAGACACTGATAGAATGATTGTTCACATGTACATTACGCTCTATTAACTGCTATGTGCACCCAGGTGCATAGCAGTTTAAGTGTTTAATTAATAGGCGTTGTTTTCAACAGTATTTAAAGCGAGTGTGTTTGTCTTCCATTCACTCCTGCCCTGATGAAGACCTGATGGTCAAAATGTGTTTAACATTTTAATTAATGAAGCCCATTCTCCTCTTTGAAATGTGCCTGGAATATTTGCTTGTTTCATGTTTTGTATCCCGCTGGATAAAGGAGCACCACCGACACCTTTATATAACTCATTCTCCCTTCGTAATATCTGCATGCAGAGATGGGAAAAGTACTCGCACTCTGTACTTAAGTAAAAGTAAAAGTACTTGTGAAAAAAACGACTTTGGTAAAAGTAAAAGTACTCAATTCAAATAATTACTCAAGTAAAAAGTAAAAAGTACAGGCTTTGAAAAGTACTTTTAAAGTAAAAGTAAAAGTATTTTTACTGTATGTTTCTGTGCAAAGCCAATAGAATTTGAAGGATATTAAACAAAGATCCCCACCAAACACACGTCTTAAAACTGGCCCAGGATTGGTTTCCTAACTATGATGTGAAATCTAAATACAGCAAAGGTTTTCTACCTTTTTAGACTGAGTACCACTTATATAAAAATAGGCCTATACATATCCCACGATACCAACAATCTTTAGTCAGTAACATAATCCGATTACTGCAATTTAAAAAGTAACTACTAGTTACTTTCAGTTACTCGATTTATTGTTAACAGTTTTATCATAAAATATCTAATTTTAAAGATTTGCATACTGGATAACACAATAGTCCACTTGTACACATACTGTAATTCACTCAAACTACTGCATGTTCAGAAAATAGAATAGGTTAGATCAGGTCCTCAACCTTATTTTTTTACCAGTACCACTCAGAAAATATTTGTCTCTCCAAGTACCACCATATGATGTTAAAATACAAATACAGTAGCGTACACCTTCCCCATCCTATTCATAGACAGGCACAGTACACACAGAAGGCAAAAGTATTCCTACAAACAAAATAAAGAAAAACGACTTAATAGCTTCATATCCAAATGGCTGGTACTTTCTAAGCAATGGCCAAATGTATAATGTACATACTGTACTGTAGGCATATATAAGAAATAGATGTATTGTTGATTTCAAGCATTCACTTGTGATGTCGGCTGCCTCTCAATGCAAACAACCAACCTGTCACTGACATACTCTTGCTGAGAACGACCAGCAGCACCGTTCTCCCATCAAAAAATAAAGAAATAAAATCATGTTTACTCATAACAATCCATAGCACAAGACTATCTTGATCCAAGGCTAAACCTGAAGCACCAGCGCCCACCAAGTTACACCACTTTTTCATGTCAAGGACCCCCAAAATGACACTTATTAGCCCATGGACCACCATGCATCACTGCTCTAGCAGTGATTCTCAACCATTTAAATTCCAAGGGCCCCCAGTTTGACATGCATTAGGCTACGGACCCCCATTTATTGGGTAAAATCAATGTTAATTTAACTCTGAGAGACACTGTGAGAGTAACAGACCCATGGTCCATTGTTTCCAAATTAGCATTTAGCTGCATGGGGGTGCATTTCAATTGTGTACACTCTACAGACCAATAAGGGTTCATTTGGTTCCTAACTATCATTTATTTAGCTGGGGACCCCCTGGGTTGGAACTCCCTCAAGGACGCCTGTAGGTCCCCGGACCCCACTTTGAGAACCAATGGCTTAAACAAGCCACTTTATAAGGACTGCCTTTTGCTTACCGTTGTAGAAACAGCGTGTGTAAGCATTCATACACATCTCCGTCTGCCTTGTGTGGAGTTTTCCTTTCAGATGGATTTGTTGTAAATATTCCATAAATCGCCACTGAACCTAGCCTGTTTGTTGGTGTTAAACTTATCAGTGCTGCCATTGTAATCAAAGGCAGATACAGCGTTCCTAAATCAGATTATTAGCTTTTATTTCCCAACAGAAACTTAATAAATGATCACTGTTTTCATCCAACTCCACGTTGTGTGTAAAAACAACAACAGCCGGGTGCGGTATCATCCAATCACAGAGAGGGACACGTAAAATAGTAGTCATTGATTGGCTGTGAGACGTCACATGCGGAAATGGTGTCAGCAGACCGCAGCAGACTTACAAATTCACAATGCGTTGCGGTTAGCCGCGCTGTGAGCTTGTAGATCTGCTATTTTCAATGCGCACCACCGTCTTACGTCTGAACATAGCATAACATGCAGGCGTTCCCTGAGGAAGCGACGCTTACGACAATGCGTACTGGTATTTCTACTTGAGTATTTTAATGTTTCGTTTCATCCGCCGCACAGCGGTGCAACATTAATGTATCATTAAAACCAAAGTAGCGAGCCTGTTTTGAAAATGTAGCGGAGTAAAAGTACAGATACTTGTGTTAAAATGTAACGGATAAAAGTAAAAAGTACTCTGAAAAATAAATACTCAGTAAAGTACAAAGTACTGAAAAATGTACTTCGTTACTTCCCATCTCTGTCTGCATGTCGTTCAGTCAGGAAAAGTGGCTCTCAAATGGGGGTACGTGTACTCGGGACACGCAGAGGTACTACAGGGGGTACATGAGAGAAAGTAGAACATGTAAAAACTGGATACAGTTTAAAGTAAGTACTCAGGATGCTCTAATTTCAAGTTTTTCAAACCTTTTCTTATTTGTAATGTTCTTCAATATTTTCTTAAAAGTAGCAAACATAGCTGAATAGCTTGTAGATCTGCTATTTTTGGTACTTTTATGATACTGTAGTATGGCAAAGTAGGGCATTCATTTACCAAAGTATGGAGACATGAGGTTTCTGCCCGACAACAACGATATGCTAGGTATCGTTTTCTCTTTTTCTAAGCAACATGTTGTAGTCAGGTAGCCTCATAAACCACTCCCCTTCCGGAAGGGGAGTTGTTTACGAGGCTAGTAGTCAGGTAAAAGGGGTCCTTTGATTTAAAAATCAAGAAAAAAGGGTTACTAAAGCCAAACAAGTTTGATAACCACTGATTTAGAACATGAAATGCCTGTATACCAAACCACCGCACCTAAGCTCTGGAATAACCTGCCTGTGGACGCTCAGTCAGTGGTATCTTTTAAGTCACTCCTGAAAACGCACTTATACACCAAGGCCTTTCCTAGACTTTAGCACTTATACCTTGCACTTTTGGTCTTCGTAACTGTGTTATGTTGTTATATGTATGTGTACATCTGTATTTGCCTTGGTTTTATATTTTATACCTTATTTTACACTCACTTATATATGAATCTTAATTGACTGTTGTTATCTCGATGAATGTTTTTATTTTTACCATGACACTGTAAAGCACTTTGTAAACACTGTTTTCAAAAAGCGCTTTATAAAATAAAGTTTATAAAGTAAAGTATTATTTAAAAGCCATACATTGCGACAATTCACCCTGCTGTGGTTTGCCAAGCAGTCAGACAGTAACCTTCCAAACCACCTCAAGGGCAGCAGCACCTCAAATGAATGCCCGTTGAGGTGCCGCTATTGAGGTTCGCAGAGCAATGGTGACGGCAACGCTATAGAGATGTATTTATATTATCATGACTCATTTGTTCTTCTAGCCTTGTGTGCAACACTGTCAGAGTGAAAAGCAATGCCAAGGCGATGATTCCATAAACCCTGGGAACTTGGCACATAATCCGAATTTAACAAAACTCAATCGATGCAATAATATTGTTCATTGTTATCTCGACTTTTGTGCCGTGTACCTAAGCAGTTTCATTGATTTTAAGAAAGGGTGCGCGACAACGTGATGGAAGACATTCTGAAATGTATGCTTTTGGAAAACACATCGCTTTTTTTGCCAGATTATTGAATTGCCTATTGTATAAACCTACAGCATAATATAAGGCAGCACAACACTGATGTGACAGTTTCATTGTGGACGGCTCTCTCCTCTCCTCCGGTGTAGAGAGAGAGAGAGAGAGAGAGAGAGAGAGAGAGAGAGAGAGAGAGAGAGAGAGAGAGAGAGAGAGAGAGAGAGAGAGAGAGAGGTTGTTGCAAAACAAACAAAAATTCTCCCCCGTTTTGACAAGTGGCTTTTGGCCAACTATGCCTCCCAGCTCTGTGTTCTCTTCCTACTAAAGTACAGCAGCAATGAACTGTCACACACACCTCACACACCGGCCTCAGAAGACCTTTTCAAGTTCTAACAAAGCTCTTAATCTGCAGTCTTTGGTTCTCAAAGTGGGGTCCTTGACTTGGGAGGGGGTTCAGGGGGTCCCTGGACAGTTAACCAATGGCACAAATGTCTTCAACAGGGGGTCTGGGACCCCTAGGGGGTCCTCAGAGTCACTACAGGGGGTCCTTCAAATATTTGCGTGATAGAAACCTTTAGCCAAAAATAGCAGATCTACAAGCTCACAACGCCTCAGGGTGCGAGGCGTTCTGAGTACAGAGTGAAAGGTCAAGTTTATTCAGTATTGACGGTTCAAGTGCTTAAATATCTGAAAACACACATTGACATGAATCCAAAATACAATGCTGATTGTGCTGTCAAACAATGAAACTATATAGAATCTATGAAAAGGTTGTGGGGGTCCCTGCTTTATCTCTCTCTCATCTAAGGGGTCCTTGGCCTGAAAACGTTGAAGACCACTGCAATAGCAGATCTACAAGTCAAGCTCACAGTGCACATCTACTATGTTTATGACATTTGGAAAAATCTTCTCTTCTGGGGGTCCCTGGCACAAGACATTTTCAGATGGGAACCCGCTAGCCAAATACATATCAACGCGGGGGTCCTTGGCACAGAAAGGTTTGAGAACTACTGATGCACTCATGTGCCCATAGCCCTGTGATGAAGTATTGAGGAGAAACTGCATACATGCATGACTCGGAACATTTTATGCAAGCCTGTGGTCTAGCATTAAAGGCATGGATGAAATTAAAAGGAAAGGAATCACGTTGTTCTTTCGAGGGAAGTTCCCCAGAGTTCTTTCTTGTCTCGCAGGCTTCCATGGATCACATAAGCACTGATCTGCAGATAAAGGGTTTCTGTGGAATATACGGATGTGGACTGTTGTTTATGCTTTACTTGTTGTTATTATCTGTATATTGATGTTATTAGTAAGTAAGTGCCAAGTGACCGTCCTGCTGTGGGTGGAACTACTGTACCAGTTGGGACCATAGACTGTAAAAGAAATATGGACGATGCGAAGCCATTGGTTTCTATGCTGCGAAAATGATGTTTTTTTGTCCCTTGTATGGGTGTCGCCATCATTGTTTTAATGGTACCCCAGGAATCACAAGGAATGCTATTGGCTGCCAGCGGTCACGTGGAACCACAGGGATACATGGGAGAATGTGGTGTTGAGCCTCCCGAAATAAAGCACACAAAGAAGAACACAGCAGGCTAGTATCAGTTTAGTTGTCCACTCCCCCCGCAAATTCATCATCAATTTGAACATAAATGGGACCATATTTGCACAAAACGCATATCATGGTGATTGAAAGGGAGTTTTTCACTATAGCGACAGGAACCATAAAGTATTTATGACAACGTTTATTAAGGTTAGAAAATCAAAGGGGAAAACGAATGGGGTCCAATGTAGACACATTATTTTTGGTACCTCGCGGGGGGAAAACAGCGCAACAAACATATGAAGTTTTAGTTCCGTATTGGATTCGTTTTAAATCGGCGGAACTATGCCCCTGGTTACTTGGGACCCAAGTGGATCCCGCTGACATGCCACTTGGGGCCCATATTAACCTGCCTTGAAACCATATGGACCCATGTCGGCGTGCTGGCTGGGATAGCTCTCCACCGCAGGCGCACAGACGTCGGCAGCAGTGAGTGTTGGAAAGCCTCTGTTGCCAAAAATGCTGTTGAATGGGTGGTGGGTACACTATTAAATCTAATGTTGAATGGGCGGTGCAGGTACACTATTAAATCTACTGTTGAATGGGCGGTGGGTACACTGTTAAATCTACTGTTGAATGGGCGGTGGGTACACTATTAAATCTACTGTTGAATGGGCGGTGGGTACACTATTAAATCTACTGTTGAATGGGCGGTGGCTACACTGTTAAATCTACTGTTGAATGGGTGGTGGCTACACTGTTAAATTTGCTGTTGAATGGGCGGTGGCTACACTATTAAATCTACTGTTGAATGGGCGGTGGCTACACTGTTAAATCCAGGTGCGCTGGAACTCCCAAATCCCAAGGGGAGCTGAGCTTCATGCAAAATTCAAGTTTTTTATCTGGTTTTGGGTTATTTTTATTACGGTTTCAGGTGCTTATTCCCCGCACAACGGTGTAACAAGGAGCTGTATAGTTACTAGTTATTTTAGCACACAGTGCAACACATAGCACGCACGCGCACACAAACACAGCCACTCACGCACACACTACAAAATCGGGTATTATTTTTGTAACAGTTTTCTACTGTTTTTTTATTCCCCTTATAAAACGGTGTTAGTTTGCAACAATGAGCCTACAGACAGTTTCTAGTTCTCAAATAAATAGACTTTGGTGTGCCATCAAAGCGGTATTTATTTTAAAACAACATTTTAATTCGACTTCCCTTCTGACCGGAGGTGGCATGGTGACCATGTGATAATCAAACACCTTTTTTCATCATATTTTATTCCCCAAAGTCAAATACATTATTGTTTTAATATAGCTCTGTGTGTGTATATATATAGGCCTATATAAAAAAATATATATATTTTTCTCAATCGAAAAATGTATTTTTCTCCACCACCAGGGGAGCTGTAGCTCCCTCAGCACCCCACTTCCAGCGCCCCTGGTTAAATCTACTGTTGAATGGGTGGTGGCTACACTATTAAATCTACTGTTGAATGGGCGGTGGCTACACTGTTAAATCTACTGTTGAATGGGTGGTGGCTACACTGTTAAATCTACTGTTGAATGGGCGGTGGGTACACTGTTAAATCTACTGTTGAATGGGTGGTGGGTACACGGTGGGTACACTGTTAAATCTACTGTTGAATGGGCGGTGGGTACACTGTTAAATCTACTGTTGAATGGGCGGTGGGTACACTGTTAAATCTGCTGTTGAATGGGCGGTGGGTACACGGTGGGTACACTGTTAAATCTACTGTTGAATGGGCAGTGGGTACACTGTTAAATCTACTGTTGAATGGGCGGTGGGTACACTGTTAAATCTGCTGTTGAATGGGCGGTGGGTACACAGTTAAATCTGCTGATGAATGGGTGGTGGGTACACTGTTAAATCTACTGTTGAATGGGTGGTGGGTACACTGTTAAATCTGCTGTTAAATGGGTGGTGGGTACACTATTAAATCTACTGTTGAATGAGCGGTGGGTACACTGTTAAATCTACTGTTAAATGGGTGGTGGGTACACTGTTAAATCTACTGTTGCGGTGGGTACACTGTTAAATCTGCTGTTGAATGGGCGGTGGGTACACAGTTAAATCTGCTGATGAATGGGTGGTGGGTACACTGTTAAATCTACTGTTGAATGGGCAGTGGGTACACTGTTAAATCTGCTGTTGAATGGGCGGTGGGTACACTGTTAAATCTGCTGTTGAATGGGCGGTGGGTACACAGTTAAATCTGCTGATGAATGGGTGGTGGGTACACTGTTAAATCTACTGTTGAATGGGTGGTGGGTACACTGTTAAATCTGCTGTTGAATGGGTGGTGGGTACACTATTAAATCTACTGTTGAATGAGCGGTGGGTACACTGTTAAATCTACTGTTAAATGGGTGGTGGGTACACTGTTAAATCTACTGTTGCGGTGGGTACACTGTTAAATCTGCTGTTGAATGGGCGGTGGGTACACAGTTAAATCTGCTGATGAATGGGTGGTGGGTACACTGTTAAATCTACTGTTGAATGGGTGGTGGGTACACTGTTAAATCTGCTGTTGAATGGGTGGTGGGTACACTATTAAATCTACTGTTGAATGAGCGGTGGGTACACTGTTAAATCTACTGTTAAATGGGTGGTGGGTACACTGTTAAATCTACTGTTGCGGTGGGTACACTGTTAAATCTGCTGTTGAATGGGTGGTGGGTACACTATTAAATCTGCTGTTGAATGGGTGGTGGGTACACGTTTAAATCTGCTGCTGAAGCCTGATTATGGATCCCACTGGGAAAGATGGATGGAAACGGCATAGAGCGCTCGTTTTCGTCAGCGTCGGCAGGTTAGCTACTCACGTCACAGTTATTGTCCACGACATTGCAAGCGGCGCAAAGGCCAGCAGACCTTGGTCCTGCTCTTCGCGCCCGAGCGCCGCAGGCGCGAGTGCCCGCGAGCGCCGCGCGAGTTACGAAGCCGTGGTGAATGCAATCGTTCTATTTATCAAGCGCACGATAAACGCAATGATAATTGGGTTTTGGTGCACCTTGCGCGGTCCAAGTGACTACAACGGAGCGCTCCCTACGTCCGGTTCAGCCAATCCCAAGCTTCAAAAATGAGTCCTGGGCGTGGTTATCCATCTTTCCCAGTGGGATCCATAATCACGCGCTGCTGAATGGGTGGTGGGTGGTACACTGTAAAATCTGCTGTTGAATGGGCGCATGGTGCGTACATTGTTAAATATGCAATCAATGCACCATGAAGATAATAAAAAAAGATAATAAGAAAGTAAGGCACATTGTGGCCAAAGTGTCTCAAAACAATTGACCCTGACTGAAAACCTGCTCACTGCAAAACAGGGCTCATTCATTGCAGCTGGAAAACCTTCAGAAGACAGACAGAACAAAATTATGATGAGTGTTTTTAGGCTACAACTTTTTGAAACATGTAAGGTCCTTAACTTAACCTTAACCTTAACTTGGTATGCTTGTACAGTCTGGGGCCCTGAACATTTTCAGATATGGAGCCATTGCAAGAATTGCTGGCTGGGATAGCTCTCCACCGCAGGCGCACAGACGTCGGCAGCAGTGAGTGTTGGAAAGCCTCTGTTGCCAAAAATGCTGTTGAATGGGTGGTGGGTACACTATTAAATCTACTGTTGAATGGGCGGTGCAGGTACACTATTAAATCTACTGTTGAATGGGCGGTGGGTACACTGTTAAATCTACTGTTGAATGGGCGGTGGGTACACTATTAAATCTACTGTTGAATGGGCGGTGGGTACACTATTAAATCTACTGTTGAATGGGCGGTGGCTACACTGTTAAATCTACTGTTGAATGGGTGGTGGCTACACTGTTAAATTTGCTGTTGAATGGGCGGTGGCTACACTATTAAATCTACTGTTGAATGGGCGGTGGCTACACTGTTAAATCCAGGTGCGCTGGAACTCCCAAATCCCAAGGGGAGCTGAGCTTCATGCAAAATTCAAGTTTTTTATCTGGTTTTGGGTTATTTTTATTACGGTTTCAGGTGCTTATTCCCCGCACAACGGTGTAACAAGGAGCTGTATAGTTACTAGTTATTTTAGCACACAGTGCAACACATAGCACGCACGCGCACACAAACACAGCCACTCACGCACACACTACAAAATCGGGTATTATTTTTGTAACAGTTTTCTACTGTTTTTTTATTCCCCTTATACAACGGTGTTAGTTTGCAACAATGAGCCTACAGACAGTTTCTAGTTCTCAAATAAATAGACTTTGGTGTGCCATCAAAGCGGTATTTATTTTAAAACAACATTTTAATTCGACTTCCCTTCTGACCGGAGGTGGCATGGTGACCATGTGATAATCAAACACCTTTTTTCATCATATTTTATTCCCCAAAGTCAAATACATTATTGTTTTAATATAGCTCTGTGTGTGTATATATATAGGCCTATATAAAAAAATATATATATTTTTCTCAATCGAAAAATGTATTTTTCTCCACCACCAGGGGAGCTGTAGCTCCCTCAGCACCCCACTTCCAGCGCCCCTGGTTAAATCTACTGTTGAATGGGTGGTGGCTACACTATTAAATCTACTGTTGAATGGGCGGTGGCTACACTGTTAAATCTACTGTTGAATGGGTGGTGGCTACACTATTAAATCTACTGTTGAATGGGCGGTGGCTACACTGTTAAATCTACTGTTGAATGGGTGGTGGCTACACTGTTAAATCTACTGTTGAATGGGCGGTGGGTACACTGTTAAATCTACTGTTGAATGGGTGGTGGGTACACGGTGGGTACACTGTTAAATCTACTGTTGAATGGGCGGTGGGTACACTGTTAAATCTACTGTTGAATGGGCGGTGGGTACACTGTTAAATCTGCTGTTGAATGGGCGGTGGGTACACGGTGGGTACACTGTTAAATCTACTGTTGAATGGGCAGTGGGTACACTGTTAAATCTACTGTTGAATGGGCGGTGGGTACACTGTTAAATCTGCTGTTGAATGGGCGGTGGGTACACAGTTAAATCTGCTGTTGAATGGGTGGTGGGTACACTGTTAAATCTACTGTTGAATGGGTGGTGGGTACACTGTTAAATCTGCTGTTGAATGGGTGGTGGGTACACTATTAAATCTACTGTTGAATGAGCGGTGGGTACACTGTTAAATCTACTGTTAAATGGGTGGTGGGTACACTGTTAAATCTACTGTTGCGGTGGGTACACTGTTAAATCTGCTGTTGAATGGGCGGTGGGTACACAGTTAAATCTGCTGATGAATGGGTGGTGGGTACACTGTTAAATCTACTGTTGAATGGGTGGTGGGTACACTGTTAAATCTGCTGTTGAATGGGTGGTGGGTACACTATTAAATCTACTGTTGAATGAGCGGTGGGTACACTGTTAAATCTACTGTTAAATGGGTGGTGGGTACACTGTTAAATCTACTGTTGCGGTGGGTACACTGTTAAATCTGCTGTTGAATGGGTGGTGGGTACACTATTAAATCTGCTGTTGAATGGGTGGTGGGTACACGTTTAAATCTGCTGCTGAAGCCTGATTATGGATCCCACTGGGAAAGATGGATGGAAACGGCATAGAGCGCTCGTTTTCGTCAGCGTCGGCAGGTTAGCTACTCACGTCACAGTTATTGTCCACGACATTGCAAGCGGCGCAAAGGCCAGCAGACCTTGGTCCTGCTCTTCGAGTGCCCGCGAGCGCCGCGCGAGTTACGAAGCCGTGGTGAATGCAATCGTTCTATTTATCAAGCGCACGATAAACGCAATGATAATTGGGTTTTGGTGCACCTCGCGCGGTCCAAGTGACTACAACGGAGCGCTCCCTACGTCCGGTTCAGCCAATCCCAAGCTTCAAAAATGAGTCCGGGGCGTGGTTATCCATCTTTCCCAGTGGGATCCATAATCACGCGCTGCTGAATGGGTGGTGGGTGGTACACTGTAAAATCTGCTGTTGAATGGGCGCATGGTGCGTACATTGTTAAATATGCAATCAATGCACCATGAAGATAATAAAAAAAGATAATAAGAAAGTAAGGCACATTGTGGCCAAAGTGTCTCAAAACAATTGACCCTGACTGAAAACCTGCTCACTGCAAAACAGGGCTCATTCATTGCAGCTGGAAAACCTTCAGAAGACAGACAGAACAAAATTATGATGAGTGTTTTTAGGCTACAACTTTTTGAAACATGTAAGGTCCTTAACTTAACCTTAACCTTAACTTGGTATGCTTGTACAGTCTGGGGCCCTGAACATTTTCAGATATGGAGCCATTGCAAGAAGACCATACTGACTGCTTCATACATTTTGATGTTTGAGAGGATAATGTCTGTGCCAGACCTTATTAGAGAAAATATGACATGGTTCTGAAGTGCTTCTATGTTTGTATGAATTAAAGGCTTTTGGTTTGTATTTGAGAGCCTGGCTGATGACGGGCACAGGCTCTTTTGTGTTTCATGAACCATTAGTTGGGAATACACTGAAGAAGGCTGGATAGCTGAAATGTCTGTTTCTCATCCTAAGACACAATAAAACCACCATGTGCGTTCCATTTCTTATACACAAATGAGCCATCATCACATTGAGTTATTGGGCATTTGGGTGAAACATTACGGTGTAAAAACTAATGGATGAGATGGAGAATTCTTTTTTTGGTATAATAGAATACAAAAGGAGGGAGATGGCATGACTCATGTTGTGCTCCCTGTTGATGTGTCACTGAAAATGTAGCAATGCAAATATTCTCAAGCTACCCTACCCTGCCCAAGTGAAAAAAGTATAGCTGAACTAACTACTTCAAAGCAATTCCGACAGCCACAAACTATTTGAACATGTAAGCTAGACAAAGTAGGCCTACTGGGACAAATGAATTATGCCGTGTTTTTATTGCTTTCTTTAAAAATTTCAAAAAGTAAAACATTCTGAGAGGCCATTTATGTCTGTTTTGAATTAGAATTAATTGTGACCGTCAGGCCGCAGTTACTATCAAAACCTCCAGATGTCAGTCCGTCCGTCCGTCCGTCTGTCACGTCACGTCACGTCACGTCACGTCACGTCACGTCACGTCACGTCACGTCACGTCAGTCACGTCACGTCACGTCACACTTTTCCCCTTCCGTCACCGTTATCCCTATCCATGCCAAACTTTGCACACACACTCCTTGGCTGCCAAACCACAACCCCCATCCCTCATTTCTCATTTCTGTCCCTCTTCTAGCGCCACCATGAGGCCCATTCTTGCAAAACACATTTTTGGACACTGCTCCTACACATTTGGCCCTAAAACCATGCAGTAAGACTCCCTAATTGGGAGATAAGTGACCATCAGGTCACATGTATAAACAAATAGGCCTGTAAGTTGGGGTCCGTGGGGGTCCGCTGGGGGCCCCGGGGGTGGCTGGGCCCCCAGGGACACCCTGGGTGCCGGCCCCGTCTCTCCCGGTCGCTTACAGCCTTTTTAGCGGGCTGCAGTGGCAGGGGTTTGCGTCTGATAGATTTCTTAAGTACATATTTTTTGATAGTAGGCTATTGATTTCATGAGTGTTTTTTTCATGAACATGTTTTTTGTTTGACTGATTGATTGATTGTTGTCGTCGTTGTTGATGACGATGAATCTATTCTTCACTGTCTCCTTCGCAGCCTCCTTCACATTGGCACAATGCAGTGTACTTCAAGGAGTCTTTTTTGCATTTGCAATGCCCCTGGAAGCCTTTCTTGCAGCCCAATCAGTCGATTAATTAATCCTGCATTGAACTAGAAAGATATGCAACTGGATATTGCAAGTGTGGTTGCCGACGATTCTGCAAAAAACTAACTGTCATGTGAAGCTCGACCAATACCCCATTCGAATACCCCAATACCCTTGATTCCCTATTGATTCCCTATCCCATTGATTCCCTATTGATTCCCTATCAAGGTAAAAACCTATTCACATAAAAAAGTATATCTAGAAGAAGAAGAATACATAAAGTTTCCCCAGGACTATAGTGTGTTGCCCAATACCCTTGATTCCCTATTGATTCCCTATCCCATTGATTCCCCGTTGACTCCCATTGCCATTGATTCCCTATCAAGGTAAAAACCCATTCACAAAAAAAAGTTTATCTAGAAGAAGAAGAATAAATAAAGTTTCCCCAGGACTATAGTCTAATGCAGGGGTCTTCAACGTTTTCAGGCCAGGGACCCCTTAGTTGAGAGAGAGATGAAGCAGGGACCCCCACTACCTTATCATAGATTCCAAATACAGTAGTTTTATTATTTGACGGCACAATCATCAGTGTATTTTGGATTCATATCAATTTGTGTTTTCAGATATTTAACCACTTGAACCGTTAATACTTAACGATTCCAGTGCCAGCCCCTAGAGGGCACCAAAGAATGCCAGGGTTTGTCCCATAGGCGAGCGCATTAGCATCCGGGGACTCACGTTGCAGTGACGCGCGTGCTCACGTTCGTGCACGTCATGGAAAGGTCCCGGATGAAAATGGCTACAGAATAGCTATTAGCATTTTGTCATTTAAAAGATCATTTTTAGGCGATTTCGCTGTAAATAAACCTCGCGCCACATCCCTAAAAACACAATCCAGAGATATGGGCCTCCAAAGATGTGGTTTTTCATTGGATTCGGCGGCGATTCGCGGCGCCGTTCGCGGCTAACGGCCGGCATGGCGGCCCCCGGATTTGGAACACTGGATTTTAAATTTAGGCTCAGGCTTCAGAAGGCCTCGGAACATTTTATTCATTTCATTAAAAAAGCCGAACATGTTCGGGATAGGCACACTGGACGTCGTTCCGGAAGTGGCGCTGAACATTTGGTGAACATTGGGGGGCTCAAAAATGTATTTTAAACCATTTTTAATGGAATATATCGTCGGACCATGTAAAATGGCTAGCTGGCTAGCGTAGGACGAGCCAGGACCACCCACGACTCTACAAGCAGCTCAGGGTAAGTCAATTAATAAAAAAAAAATTGTATTGGATTGAAATAAAGCCGAACATGTTCGGGATAGGCACAGAATGAGTTAATAAACTTGACCTTTTACTCTGTACTTAGTCTGCTCTTTTTCCACTCTACACCAAAGCTCTTTGCCAAAAATAGCCGATCTACAAGCTCACAACACGTTGTAAGCTTGTAGATCTGCTATTTTTGGCTAAAGTTCTCAGAATATGGACGCTAGGGTTCAAGTGGTTAACACATTGGGTGCCCCTGGATTGAGCCCCATTTATCTCCTCTAGCTGCCCAGGCCCTTTGTTGTATTGAATCCGGCCCTGCTGCGTCAATGCATGCGTCATGACGTCACTTGGTCACATGAGCGCAGACAGGATGTTATTGTGTAACTTTCTGTATGGACCAGTGTTGATCATAGCTGTTCATTGCCGATCAAAATTTGGACATTTTGCCGCACCCCGCCACAGTTTTAGCCATAAAAAAAACATCAGAGATAAAGGGCGTTAAAGATGGGGAAATGCATTGGAGTATATGGAGAAAAACGGCCGCGCGATGCTCTCAGCGTCGACTCGAAGCGACTAGCGGCTAATGGGCTACATCCAGGCGCAGCCCCAACCTAACGGTGAGATTTAAAGTTAATACTGTAAATACAGTAAACACGTCAATGCGTCGTGGGCCTCCCGCGACATCAAAGAGATTGACGCGTGGGCACTCGCTGTGTTAATATAGAAAAGGAGGGGGAAAAAAAGTTTCTATCACTCAAAGATTTGGAGGACCCCCTGAAGTAACTATGGGGACCCCCTAGGGGTCCCGGACCCCCTGTTGAAGACCCCTGTAATGAATGTTCCATTAAAGCATACCTTCAGCAGAATAATGACGCCCTCCTGCGTCTCCTCTTCCGTGGTGATGTTGAACAGGCTGCTCCCCTCTGCGTCTGAGATACGGTAGTCCATCTCCGCATTGGACCCTATATCGGCGTCCGCCGCCTTGATCCGGGCCACCACGGACTGCACCGGCAGCGTCTCCGGCACCGTGTACTGGTAGTTCTCTGGTAAAAAGCAAAGCAAGGCCATTTTATTCATACAGCACAGTGGCTTTCAACTTTCCACATCAAGGTCCATTACTTCTTTTGGGCATTTGAGCCAAGGACCACCATTTGCACCCCACCTTTTGCATTACGGTGCCCAGGGTCTATTTTCTCATAATCCGCCTATGATGCTACTTTATATGTTGATGAATTGAATACCAATGACCCCAATGGAAACAAGACCGCAAGGACAGTGTGTTTTTGACTGTACTTGTGCTGTTTTGGCTTTCTGTCTGATAAAATATTCAATCAATCAATAAATCAATCAATTTAAGCTCTCCTTCTGCCAACCTGGGGAGGGCCCCGAACTGAGCTCATGCTTCCTTCAGTGCATGAGGAGTGAGCACTGAGCAGGCCGCTGCTTTTCACCTGACAGGGGGGAGCTTGCCCGGGTTGGACGTAGCGCGTGGAAGGAACACGTTATTCCAACCAGTTCCTTTCCCCTCCATCAGGTGCCCCGGCTGGCCAGGGGGAGGCACCCACACCTAAGGTGTGGGTGCTGATGACGTGGAGGAGAGAACCCCCAGCGCCCACACTAAATTTCCCCCTTTACTAAATTTCCCCCTTGGGATAATAAAGGTATCTATCTATCTATCTATCTATCTACAGCATCACCCAGCGGGAATCGAACCCAGGACCTTCTAGGTGAAAGGCGACAGCGCTATACCGACAGCGCCACCGGCACCGTGTCCCTAATTTCCTGAATTTTTACCGTATCGGTATTACGAAGCCCTTGCAGAGGCATTAGAAGGTACCGTCTTTGCCCGCAAAGTGAATAATAATCCACAGTCAGAGCCCTGCGGAGCGGGTTCGTGGGACCAAAAAACGACCGCTGAGAGATTCTATTACGCAGAACTATCTCCTCGTTGTTTTCCCAGAGCTTTTGTCTGAGACATTGGATTTAAAGCACTTCTCCTATAAGAAGAATAAAGAATGGAGGAATCATATTCATAATCATAATCTCCCCCGATCACCCATAGCCAGAGCTCATTACCAGACCTCGGTCCATGTTCCCTCAGCCCGCCTATGCCTCGATCCCCTCAGCCACCGTCTAAATGCTAATCTCCCTGTGACATTGTTTGCTGCCGTGTAATCTTTGTAATGGCTTTTTAATTTGCCGTGGAATAGCGAGCTCTTTAAAAGACCAAAAAATTGCTTTCACCAACCTCCCACCCACTGCCCGCTCCCTCCCGCCTTCTCCCTCCTCCCCCTCACGCTCCCTAAAGCCCCTCTATGCTACCTCTCTCTCTCCCCCGTGAAACCCACTCCCCCCCCACCCCAGTCACAGTGTTTGCCAGGTTTTGGGAGAGAAACAAGCAACCGTGGGTCTATCTATGAGAACAAGACCCAAAACAAGCGACTACAGGTAATATATGGGCCATGTGAGCACGTTATAAACCTGATCATGCATCGGCTGTTTGAAAATAGCAGATCTACAAGCTCACAACATGTCCCATTGTGAGCTTGTAGATCTGCTATTTTCAAAAAATCAAACCTCGGTTCGAAGTGGAGCGGTGAATCTGAGCAGCTATACCCTGTGTGTGTTGCTAAATGCCTAAACTGTAAACTGTGCCTGTGAGTGAGTGGTGAGTGTGCCTGGCCTGCACAAAACAGCGCCCCTCCTTTAACTAGTGTGTTGTGTGTGGCCACTCAAGGTATTGCCAGGCTACGGACACGGCCAGCCAGCCAGCCAGCCACCCAGCCACCCAGCCACCCAGCCAGGGACATACCCACGGACATACCTGTCTATTGGGAGCGCTTTCACCGCTCCAAAAAAAAAAAAAAAAAAAGGTTATCAAACATTTTGAATCTTTCAAATCATTTTAAAGGGATAATTCACCCCCAAAACGACTTTTCCTATCGATTACTCACCCCATGGGACATTAAATTCATGGATATTTTAGTTTTTCTCCAGTCTCCATTCAGTCTCCTACCTGAGACTCCGCCGGCCATAAAATCATCGGCTTAGGGATGTCATATAAAACTACAAAACCTCAAGGCTTCATGAGGTGTGTGTAATTGATACAGATAATAAGTGATTCTTTGGGTAAACTACTCCTTTAACAATTCAAATCCGGTAACAAGCCCAAAATAAGCAACTACACTTTAGAAAGAAGCCCTCCAAAAAACCGCAACCCGCAACTGCCAGTATTTACAAAAACAAAGCCCAGAGCAACACGCAAACATGGCAACACTGCCCTTCGCACTCCATAGTCCCTACACCCCCTACCACCTCTCTCTCTCTCTCTCTCTCTCTCCCCTGTGCAACCTCTCCCCTCTCATCCTAAACCCCCTCCCGTCATGCTTCCTCATGCGTCTAAAACCTTGGTTTTCTTTTCCCCCCATCCTTTCATCCGAGGACCAGAGAGCAGCTTCTTTTCACCTCTTCTGGACTCCATCAACTCTGAAATGGTCTATCGATTCTGACCCCGTTACCTCTACAAGGGGGAGGGGGGCAAAGACCCAACTCCCTCCTCCCCCCCTAAAAAAAGCCTCTTTCTTTCATCGCAGCGTGATGGCACTGGGTTAAAATGGCATGTGATGACTTGTTGTGTCGAACTTGAACCGCACCTCCTCCCCTCCCAGACCATCTTCTCTTCCCCCAGTGCTGGAAAAAAGTACTCACATGTTTTACTTAAGTAAAAGTATCAATACTGAAATGTAGAAATACTCTGTTACAAGTAAAAGTCCAGAATTCAAAATGTGCTCGAGTAAAAGTACGAAAGTATTGGCATCAAGATGTACTTAAGTACCAAAAGTATATGTACAAAATGTTTGAAGATTGCCGATCTAGAAGCTCACAACGCGTCGCAATGTGACGCGTTGTAAGCTTGTAGATATGCTATTTTCAAATAGCCACGGTATATAGAATAGGCTAAAGTGCATTAATGTATGTTTTATAATATAATAATTTATATCTGCAAAGTAACTAGTAACTAAAGTTTTCAAATAATTGTAGTGGAGTAAAAGTACAATATTCGGATCCGAGCTGTAGTGAAGTAGAAGTAAAAGTACTGAAAACTGGAAATACCCAAGTAAAGTACAAATACACCCAAAACTGTACAGTACAGTACTTAAGTAAATGTACTTATAGTTACTTTACACCACTGCCTCACTCCCACCTTGACGACGGGGGCCGCGCAGCAAATTGACTCGACTTTACGGCAGTCCATCCATGTACACACACACACACATACACACACACACACACACACACACACACACACACACACACACACACACACACACACACACACACACACACACACACACACACACACACACACACACACACACGTGTGCGCGCGCGCGTCTGTCGCGTGCAGTGCAGCAGCCAATCTAAGCCAGTCGTCGTCTCTTAAGAAGCTATCACAAGTGAACCGATTGCCGGGGAGCAGAGTTGCACAGATTATCATGAGAAGAAGAAGCAGCAACGGGCCCTTTGAATCCTAATGCCCTGGGTCTGGAAGCCATTAGCAGCACCCCGTGAAATGGGCTGACGACAAGAGGAGAAAAGCTGGGGGTCTGATTAATCCTGGAATCCACGGCGTTAGCAAGAAGACCCCCGACTCATGAGATGAGAAGGAGAGCGGTCGGGTGGTTCACCCGCCGCCCGGGAAAACCTTCGGCCAAAATCACATCGATTTCTCCTGAAAATGAGCTCCAAACATGTGCCCACAATACACATGCAAGGCGTGTTACCGGGGACATTGGATGATCGCGAGGTTAGATTTGACCGTTTCTTTTATTTGAATACAACGAAAATGTGTCCAATCTGTATGAAAACCTCCAGCTCATGTCTGTCTGTCCGTCTGTCTGTCTGTCTGTCACAACTCATGCTCTTCTGACATCACAATGATGTTTGGCAAATGAATGGCCAAGACATAATTCATTTGCACTGACCTGTTCAGACATCACAATGATGACTTGACCAGCTCAGCAGAAGGATATAGCTGACCTGTTCTGACATCACAATGATGACTTGACCAGCTCAGCAGAAGGATGTAGCTGACCTGTTCTGACATCACAATGATGACTTGACCAGCTCAGCAGAAGGATATAGCTGACCTGTTCTGACATCACAATGATGACTTGACCACAATGATGTTCTCAACGGGCCCGAAAATGAAGGCCTGGCCCTGACTGGGCCGGCCCGAAGCCCCGTCTGGCCTTACTAATTAGCTTACATTTTACGTCCTACCTGACCCAAAAATGTAAATAAATGTACAATCCCCTTTATACCCATATATGGAGATCCCTGACGTCATCAATATTAAGCCCATATCTGGTAATACTCATATATGGACATAGCCCATGCCAAAGCACCAGCGCTCGCCCAGCAGTCTGCTGTCACCCAGGTGCCCATTCGCCCTTAAGGTGTCTTTCAGGTACAATATACTATAACTTACACAATCTGTATGGTAGAGTATGTTAATAAATACACTTATACAATCTGTATGGTGGATGTACATTTTGTCTCCCTGCTCTTCAATTGAGACATTTAGATCGTGTCATGTCGGTCATGTCTCACCTAGACACAGGATCTGACACGAATTTTGACCTGTTGGTCAAGATTCAATTTATCCCCTGAGCAAGCAGGCAGGCTCTATTAGCTCAACGGTAAAAAAAAAAAAAAATGTCAGCAACTCGATCGGCTATTTTCTCCAAAAGCTTTCCCCACAAGAAGAGAAAACAGAATAAAGACACTAGTATAGAGCCTTGAGGGACTCCGGTTCATACGTGGTTAAAGATGTTCTCATTGCTTTCAGATTGACATCATTGCAGTACTGCACCTGCGTACTAGAGTGTGAAGGTGCAATCTAAATACATAGTGTACCAAGGGGTTCTTTAGAACAGTGGTTCTCAACCAGTGGTCCAGGGACCACCAGTGGTCCTTGAGGGAGTTCCAGGTAGCCTGACACTTCAGTCCGCACATCACCCCCCCCTGCTGGTGGGTGGTTTGTAGTGTGGACTGAAGCTGCACACATTTTAATCTATTTCGAAGGCGCCCGAAGAGCGGGCGCATTGAATGGGCCAATCAGGGTTGTATGCTTGGGGCACGTGTGTGGCTGCTCCGGTCACAGCCCCCTCCAAACAGAGCTCTTGAGCTCACGTAAGACTCACTCGTGGACTCTGATTGGTGTCCTCTGCCCACGTGAGAGTCTAGTGGACTCTGATTGGTCCGTGAAAACTGTCATGGCGGAGTCAGACTTGACTCGTATTATTTTAATAAACTATGAAATAGTGCCGTTTCTTCACGTTTTAATACCATTTTGCACTAACGTAAACATGCAGACATATAATATGTTATGAGAAATAACGTATTTTTGCAATGTCACGCCACGTCGCCGTCGCGCGTGTGTGTGTGTGTATGTGTGTGTGTGTGTGTGTGTGACGTCAATAGGCTTTAGCCCCCCCCCCGCCGAAATGGATTGTCTGCCCGGAATGTCAGACTCTCTCCCCCCACGTAGTGTGGTGTTGAGATGTCGGACGCTTTAGCGCTTTAGCAGTGAGGGAGAGTTGGTAACCAAATGGACCTTTATAGATCTTTAACTCTTGAGAGTATAAAATGAAACCGAATGTACCTGTATGGGTCCATTTGGTTATATTGTACGCTCTCAAGAATTAAATTAGTGTTAAATATCTGCATTAATTAAGTTGACACAAAAGAGAATGTGGACTTTTTTTTTCTTCTTTTTTTGCTCCTGGAAGTTCCAACATCTGGCTTTGTCCGGTCCCCTCAAATTTTGTTGTACGCCCAGGGTCCCATTGGCCAAGCTTCACAGGACGCGCTGTGGTTGGTTAGCGGGACGCTTGATAAAATTAACTCATGAATAGCCCCGCTAGGTGTGATTTCTTATCATCATTTTCCTGTTATCTCGCACTGAAAAGCTCAATGGTGATAGGGGTCTCTCTGGTGTACATTGCTACGGTCCGTATATGGAATGCGGAGCCTATATATACGACTTCAATGCATTACAGGGAGTATTGAAACAACCGTACTGTGGGTGAAGCGCGGCGGGTTGTCGTTGACGTCGGTGAGGGTGACGGTGACGGAGGTGGTGCCGGACAGACCGCCCATCTGGCCGACCATGTCTTTGGCCTGGATCACCAGAATGTACTGGTCTCTGGTCTCTCTGTCCATGTTGGGGAGAGCCGTCCTGATGATGCCTGCAGAGAGAGAGAGAGGAGCACACAACATGAGGTAGAAACTGAGCTATACACTTCCTAATAGGTATATGCACCATCGGCATCCCTCCTTCCTATAACACTTTTCAGATTCAGATTCAGATTACTTTATTAACCATTGTGTAATACACATTGGAATTAGCTTTGGCATACTACATTTTTGCATTCAAATCAATTTTTTCACAAAAACTAGACCAGGTCAACCTGGTTGTGCCAGACCCCCTGTCTGTCATCATCATTTATGACATCATGCCTTTTGTAGGCATGTCATCATCATGTCATCATCATATATACCCTTTATATAGAAAACCCGGACAGACAGACCGACATTTGCTTATGTAGGCCTACCCATTTCATGGGTCTGGCAACAAACACAAAACAACACCGACAGAACGCAACACACGTAGTCACCAGTTCTTCCAGTGGTGGAAGAAGTACTCACACGTTTGAGCGGTGCTAACCGTTCCTACATCTGGCTTTGTGTGTACAGTATGTCCATATGTCCGTCCGTGTGTCCCGCAAAGCTTGGCATTGGCCAAGCTTCGTGGGACATTTAGGCATGTATGTACACCAATCACATAAAAGGCACCACTCACTTCACACTGGGTGTTTTTTTATCCGAGCTTGTAGATCGGATATTTTCAAAAGGCCGGAATGTATAGGCTACTATAGGGCTGAAGTATACATGTGTTTTGTAATAATAATCAAAAGTAACTAAAGTTTAAAAGTGCAATATTTGCCTCTGAGATGTAATGGAGTAGAAGTAAAAGTACTGAAAATTGGATTTACTCAATAAAGTAAAAAATATCTCAAACTTGTACTTAAGTACAGTACTTGGGATATGTATATGTAAAGTATCCCAAGTACATATGTATGTACTTGGGATACTTTACAGTTACACCACTGGAAACTGAGCTACAGTACACTCTCTAACCAATCGCCCACTGTACCAAGAGTAAGACATCAGAGACACATAATACTTCCCACATATTACCATCACCCAAGGAGAGTTTGATAACACAACTAATGACCCCCATATACAGTATGTTGGGTGAACAATGCAAACAGCAGCAGCACGATTTGTGAGCGGTCGTGACAGGAGGAGAATCTAATGGAAGAGCCTACAACCACCTTAAGGACTACTAATCATTGTGTGTATTCCTGCCCTGTTTGCACAGACTCACCTCAGTATTCCCATTTAATAGGCTCTATGCACAGCAGCCATATCGGGAAAAATTTGGGCCCCTTCCTTACTTCCTTCACAGGTGTTATCAATGATTCTGATTACGGCTCTGTTCCATTTAGTGTAGCACATACAGTGGGTCACCGTTCATTCTGGCAGGAGCTTCAAAAAGGCCCCTCTCTGTCCCTATCAACGGCTATAGGTACCTTCCCAGCCACTCCCCCCCAGCGTCTCCTGTAGTGGTTCTCAAACGTTGATTGTACAAATGGAACCAAATGGTCCCGTACGGGTCTATTTGGTTCCATTTGTACACTGTCAGAGTTACAGACCCATAAGGGTCCATTTGGAATCCCCTCAGGGACACTTTGAGACTGCTGTAGTAGATTGTTTCCAGTGAGACAACATGCGCAATATCAGCACCCTGACTCTGTTTGACAAGAATGGAACAGAGCCTTCATTAGTATCATTGGTAACACCTTTGAAGGAAAATGTTAAACAGCTGCATTACTTAATTTACAAGAAGAATACACGATTAGAAATAGTAGACAATCTCCCCTATGGTACCACAACAATACTGCATGGCATTGTGGACAAAACCTTATCCAACGACAACAAAATACTCTAATTCTTGCGAGTCTGGCAAAATCTAATCAAACGGTGGTCCGTGGCTCAAATGCTGAATAAACAATGGATCTTGATAATGAAAAAGGTTGAAAACCACTGCTGTAGTATGATCAAGTACGGCGTTAAAGACCCTGTACACAGAAAGTTGGCCTAGGAAGTAGGTAAATACAGTAAGCAGTATTATGTATTCAAATTTTGTTAGACCACACAATAATACAGTATGTTATAAATAATGCTGTCCAAGTTAACGCGTTATTAACTAATTAACGCATCAACCTATTAACAGCGTTAATTATTTTAACGCTTAACGCAAAAAGAGGCTTCCGTAGTGCTCCCTCCATGCTACGCATCTCAGAGTTGTCAACATTAGTGTGGTGAGCATGGTGGTGAGCCCAGAGCAGAGCTCAGCTCAAAGTCAGGAACGGAGCTCAAGCTCACTGTGTGAGACCATGAGTGTGTGTGTGTCTGGAAGCTGGGTTGAATGAATGATGAAAAACACAGTGGAATTACTCATCTACAGGTGCCTTCCCTGCTGTTAGCAAGTTCGCTAACAGTTAGCCTCCAGATAGCCAGGACTACTGTGACTGTCTGTAGTAGGCTACTGTATGTTAGCGCCGGCGGCAGCCCCCAGCTGAACACTGTAGGAACGAAATGGTGTGTGTGTGTGTGTGTGTGTGTGTGTGTGTGTGTGTGTGTGTGTGTGTGTGTGTGTGTGTGTGTTATTTAGTCAGCATTTGAGCCACAGACCACCATTTGATTACATTTATTCTCCCAGACCCCAAAAATAAGAGTTAAAGATCTATAAGGGTCCATTTGGTTTACCAACTCTCCATCATTTAGCTGCAGTGGTGGAAAAAGTACTCACATATTTTACTTAAGTAAAACCAATACTACAATGTAGAGATACTCTGTTTCAATTATAAAAGCCCAGAATTCAAAATGTACTTGAGTAAAAGTATGAAAGTGTTGAAAATAGCAGATCTACAAGCTCACAACGCGCCACGATGCGACATGTTGTGAGCTTGTAGATCGGCTATTTTCAAACAGCCTAAGTATACAACATGGCTAAAGTGGTTCATGTATGTTTTAAAATATTATAACTTATATCTGAAAAGTAACTAGTAATAAAGTTTTCAAATAAATGTAGTGGAGTAAAAGTGCAATATTTCGATCTGAGATGTAGTGGAGTAGAAGTAAAAGTATTGGAAAATTGGAAATACTCAAATAAAGTACAAATACCTCAAAATTGTACTTAAGTAAATGTACTTAGTTACTTTACACCACTGTTTAGCTGGAACCCCCTCAAGGACCACTGGTTGAAAACCACCACTGCCTTAAATTATGTAGTGCAGAGGGGTTATAATTTATAATATAATGAAATAAATAAAATTGAGTTTATAATGTATTGGATACATATAGTATAATTATAAAAATACATTTATTTGGATGCATCCTGCACCAAATATACAACATATTATGCAAGTTTGAGCCAATAAAAAATATATTTTTATTATGCGATTAATCGCGCGATTAACTACAGAAATCATGCGATTAATCGCGATTAAAATTTTTAATCGTTGGACAGCACTAGTTATAAACGATCCAGTCAAATTGAACTGATTAAAAAAAATGGTTAAAGGCCCTGTACACAAAGAAGGTCTCAGCAAGAACAGTCACCAACGTCATCTAGGCTCCATGGGTGGCGGGTGGCCACGTCCGGTGGCCACCCAAAATAACATTAGCGTCTATGAGCGCTTCGTCACTTCCACCACCCAAAAGTGTCATGGCGGCGTCCCATGGTGTGCCATTTTCCGGGTGTTGTCTGTTCCTGCCTAACCTTCCTTGCCTGTACACAGGAAGTAGAATACAAATGTAGTTTATTTCTTTGAAGGGCTGTGGGGGCGTTCCTCTAAAGACAGGGAAATAATTATTATAGCCAGAAGATGGCGATGCCCACTAGGGCATAGCCAGGCACACTGCCCACAAGATGGCAGTGTACTCTAGGGTATAGCATCAAAACGTCTTCTGTCATGTGATTTGCAGCCGATTCGGATGACATCACTGAAACTTTTTAGTGCCTACAATAAAAACCAGGAAATGACAAATACAGCATTTTCGGTCTTTAAGTATTTAAAAATGTTTCAAAGTCATGAAAAATACATGTAGTTTTTTTTCTTTGAAGGGCTGTAGGGGTGTTCCACTAAAGGCAGTGAAATAATTATTCTACACGGTAGCATGGCACACTGCCCAAAAGATGGCGCTGCACTCTAGGCCGGGTATAGCATCAGAGCACTGCTGCTTCCCGGTGTTGTTACAAACTACACCAGTCTTCTGCCAGCAGTGATTCTGATGACATCACCGAAACTCACCTGTATGTGTCATCAGATGAGGGTTTTAGTGCCTACAAGAAAAACGGCTCTCAGCAGGGAATGCCCAAACAAGCCATTTCCTGTATAGGCCTACAGGGTCTTTAAATCACGGGGGGAAAAAAACTATTAGAATATGGAGATAAGAGGTTTCTGACCGTCAACAGCGGTTGAAGAAGGTTCAAGATGAGATCGTGTCAGTGTGTTAACTGTCACTTCACCTGTCCTGTCCCCCTGTCATAACTGATCTTCCTCAGCGAGAGGATCACAAAGTACATGACAAAACTGCCTGCCGTCACTGTCATGTGTCAGTCACGTGTAGGCAGTCACGTGTAGACAGTGGTGGAAGAGTACTCACATTTTATACTTTAGCAAATACTCGATCGATACTACAATGTAGAAGTCCAGAATTCAAAATGTACTCGAGTAAAAGTTATTAGAGGTGCGCGGATGTGTAACGTAACGTTGTTTTTTATGAGGCAATGTCCATGATTAAACATACAGCTGTGTCCACTTAAAGCCATCAGCATGCCATGCTCTGGTTGCACATTGCCAAACCGTGCTAAAAAGTTAAACCCCTCATTGCTCCATCGCACATATTTGCACAGTCGGTAAGAGTTAACCTCTAACTAGCAAGCTGTGTGTGACTGTGTGTCCATTTCTCTCTCTCTTTCTCTCGGTCTCTCTGCCTCGCGTCGCTGTCTCTAACTGTGTGTGCGTGCGTGCGTGCGTGCGTACGTGCGTGTGCGCGCTTGCAGGGGTGTCGCACCAAATTCTGGGCCCCGGGTACAAGGATTCACTGTGGGGCCCCTGTGCTTTTACTATTGAAAAATAGCAGATATACAAGCTCACAGCGCGGCACCGAGTGCCGCGCTGCGAGCTTGCATATCTGCTATTTTTGAAAAATCGTGAAAATGTGTGCAAGAAACCTATGTCAAGGACCCCCAAGATGATATGTATTTGGCCACAGACCCCGATCTCAAAATATTTAGTTCCAGGGACCCCCAGAAGCAAAAATTTTAGTTAGAAATGTTCGCTTAAAAAATACATATATCCAAAGATTTTCACACATTTTCACAACTTTTCAAAAATAGCAGATCTACAAGCTCGCAGCGCGGCACTCGGTGCCGCGCTGTGAGCTTGTATATCTGCTATTTTTCAATAGATAAAGTTATTAGGGCCCCTCCACCTTGGGCCCTGGTAACTCAGTCCCACTTTCCTACCCCTTGTGACGCCCCTGCGCGCTTGCATGCCTGCCTGCATCCATGCCTGCCTTCCACCTCCTACTCTGAGCTAACGCGGACATTCTATGCCCCCGGCAAATCTCACCGGGTCCTCGGGCGTCTGGAATGGACACAGAGGGGGACATGACTCCTGCTGCTGTCCGCTTTGAGTAAATGAGGAAGTGATCCGCAGTGGAAAAATCATAGCGATTTTATAATTAAAATGGATAAGCATAAACAAACCAGTTCACATGAATTTTTACTGATATCTTATTTTACTGATGTACAATACGATATCTGAACGGCTATATATATTTTATATACAATTAAAATGACGTGAACCACAGTTACGGGCCCGGGGATAGCCCAGGCTTTTCTTCTTGAAATGCCTGGATCGCGAGGATATCCACCTCCTGCCCGTTCACGTCTGTCTGTTGTGTGAGAAGTTGAACTCATTCATTCATATAATAAAAATGGTTGCAGTACAAGTAGCCTAGGCAATTGACAACTAGTGTTTACTGCTGCTTATAGAATGCTATTGCATAGGTTAGGTTCATTCGTTTGTGTGTAGGTATTAGAGCAACTTCCGTATGTTCAGCGCAGCACCAAGAAAACATACAAACAGACATTCCGTAGGCTAAATCAGGGGTTTTCAAAGTGGGTGGCGGGGCACCCTGGGGTACCGTGACGGCAGTCCAGGGGTGCCGCGAGATCATTTGATAATATTTGGAGTTTATTTGGACACTTGAACAAATATTTAGTATCATTTTAAACTTGAAATACAAAGTTATTTTCAGTCAGTTCTAACCAAAATGGCTATTATCTCAACGATTTCCTCACAAAATAATCACTAAAATATCGTCACTGTTGGGCAGAAACATTGTATCTCCAAGTTTCAAATGTGTACGTCTTTTGGTAAAGCAAAGCCCTGCTTCATCATACAAGACTGTCGCACAAAACTAGTGAAAACAGCCGATCTACAAGCACACAACGCCTCGCGATGCAAAAAAGTTTGGGAACCCCTGGGCTAAATGAATCCATTTCTGTGATCGCACAACTAAGAAACCCAGTAGCTACCCATCAGACCTATTAGGGAAAGACAGGGCTGCTCCAGAACTACTCTGCCGAGACTGGGAGGTAAAGCAATTTGGTGTGTGGATTCTGTGGAAGGACTAGTCTCTGTGGGTTGGCCCCTGGCCAGGCTCCTCCTACGTGACGTCTCACCAGGTCCAGGTGTACATGGTCACAACGTCTCGCAATGTGAGGCGTTGTGAGCATGTAGATCGGCTATTTTCACAATGTTCGCCTCTTACTTACTTAATATTTGACAGTTTGGCCAGTCCTGTCGAATATTCGAATACTTTGAGGTCGAATAATTCGAATACTAAAAATCGCTATTCGTGAATGCCCTAGTGTGTGCTTGTGTGCGTGCGTGCGTGTGTGTTACATCTCCAGGTGGATGAACTTTATGGTCTTTTCCATTCCATTTTGGCCAGGGAACACTAAAGGTGTGACAAAGTTGATTATACAACAGGTAGTCGGGCTCTCAATGTAAAACAGGCTCTCCAACCGTGCAGGTAATGAGCACTACTGCACGGTCTCATCAAATAAAGAAATCAGATGCGTTTGTCATGAAAGAGAGCAAGGCGGCTAGGCTAGCGGTTTTCATGTGAAGTTCAGGGACATAGTAGCTAAATGAGGCATAAAAAATGTACGAATTCCTATCGTATATCTTAATTACAATGAAATGAAGTTGACGTGTTTTTTTTTTAAGGGCAATAGTTGTATAATCGCAATATTACACTCGGGGGTGTGCATTATCGCGGTTATTTGTCCCTTCAGTCAGTCCTGCCTACGGAACTCGCCTACGGCTCGTTCCTGCAGCAAGACTGTCGGGCCAAATAACCGCGATACTGCACACCCTCTCGTGTAATATTGCTTAAATAAACCACTCAAAATGTTACATGTTCACATGCCTAGTGGGAAGGGAATCATAGGCCCCATTTACACTGCAAGCCAAATCCAGCCTGAAACATCCAGAGTGGAATCTGATTTGTTTAAATAAGTCTGAATGCAGACAGGTCACATGGAATCTGATTTTTTCAAATGTGACCTGAGCCACATCAGGAGGTGGTTACAGATCTGATTCAGATCTGATTTCTAAAGTTGTGTCTCAGTCGAACGCAGTAACCTGATCTAACAAGCCACATGTCACATATCAAACTGTCCAAAACCTGACTTGCAGCGCAACCCAAGTGCCACTTACGTCATTACAGAGCACGAGAATTGCATTTTGATTTACGAGAGCGCAAGATGTGTAATGAAAATAAAACAATAGTTCAGCAAGTTTTACACTACAGAAGAAATGTCGAGCAGCATTCAGTGGACAGCGGACTAGCACTTTGGGGGGAAGCCTAGTAGGCCTACACAAGAAATGTACAGGAGAAAGCACGGTAATATATGAAGAGAAGACATATCTTAGAAAATATACAATATTACCATACACGTTTCATATGCAATATATAGTGTTGCAAGAGTGAAATATATCGCAATATATATCAAAATATATCACAATATAGGGCAATATATTGCGATAACGTTGCCTTTCGCTATACTGATAGTGCGCATGGTCATACCTCGATAACGATACGATATGTTATGCAGCACTAGTCTAAATCCAGCCATGATGTCTCAAGGCACCCAGTTGAAAAACACAAAGGTTATGATTCAGGTAAGTTGGAAATCGGTCAGATTGACCTGGAACCATAGACTGTAAAAAATACGGACGAAGCGAAGCCATTGGTTTCTATGCAACGAAAATGACGTTTTTTTTTATCCCTTGTATGGGTGTCGCCATCATTGTTTGAATGGTACCCCAGGAATCATAAGGAATGCTATTGGCTGCCAACGGTCACGTGGAACCGCAGGGATACATGGGAGAATGTGGTGTTGAGCCTCCCGAAATAAAGCACACGAAGATGAACACAGCAGGCTAGTATTAGTTTAGTTGGCCACGCCCCCCGCAACTTTATCATCAATTTTAACATACATGGGACCATTTTTGCACAAAACGCATATCATGGTTATTGAAAGGGAGTTTTTCACTAGCGACAGGAACCATAAAGTATTTATGACGATGTTTATTAAGGTTAGAAAATCAAAGGGGAAAACGAATGGGGTCCAATGTAGACAAATTATTTTTGGTACCTCGCGGGGGGAAAACAGCGCAACTAGCGGCCAAACATAGGAGGTTTTAGTTCCGTATTGGATTCGTTTTAAATCGGCGGAACTATATGCCCCTGCCTGGAACACTGCAGGATGGTTAAATAATGCCTCTCGACTCCTGTATGAACATGCGGATTTATAACTAAATAAAATATCTCTAACTTCTAGGCTTAGGTCTATCTTAGAAAAACAGAGGTATCTTTTGCTTTGCAAGGTTGTACAAAAATATCCGTCAATTTAAGTAGCAGAAGAGCTCTCACCTTGCACAGCTATCCTGAACTTTGCAGTGTTGATGCTTGCAGCAGGTCTAAAGAATTGTATTTGTGATGGACACATCTACATCTACGCTCTGACCTGAACGAGACAAGCTGAGGAAGAGATCACAGCGCAGGCAGGGTAGTATGAATAATAGACCTTCAGGGGTTTGGGGTGGAAACCTGCCTCTCACAACAGTGGTTCTTTCCAACAGAACCTTTGAACGTGCATTGTAAATGCCCATGCTTTAACTGTGATACGCGCAAAATCCTGGACATTTGTTGGAATTTATAAAACCCCCCCGGACAGGCCGGACAGCCCCCAAAAGAGGACATGTCTGTGTAAAAGAGGATGTATGGTCAGGTCACCCTTCTTAGAGTAGGCCTACCAAGAGGAAAAGTACTCAATATGCACAATGTTCCATTTAAAGTTTTCAAATGTATAAAAAAATCTTTTGAAAATAGCAGATCTACAGGCTCACAATATGACGCATTGTTGATCGTCTATTTTCGGCTAATTTCAAATGGCCAAAATGTATACAGAGCTGAGGTGGTTAATGTATGTTTTGTAATAATCAAAATAACAAACAAAGTAACTAACTAAAATTTTCAAATAAATGTAGTGGAGTAAAAGTACAATATTTGCCTCTGAGATGTAGTGGAGTACAAGTAAAAGTATTAGAAATTGGAAATATTCAAGTAAAAATATTCAACATTGTAAAATAAGTAAACTAAGTAAATGTACCTAGTTACTGTACACCACTGCGTGTAGACAGTTTACCCCTATACTGTACATCCATGTACGGTAATAACTAAGAGCAGGAGTCTTCAATGTGTTTCAGACCAAGGACCCCCTTAGCTGAGAGAGAGATGAGGCAGCGACCCGACCCCCACTACATATACAGTAATATTGTATACAATTGTGTTGCAGATTAAACGTTTTCATGGATTTCATAAATAGCTTCATAGACTTGCGTGTTGGATTCAGACCTGGAACGCATCTGTGGAACTTTAGATTATATCACAGCGTGGCACCGAGTGCCGCGCTGGAAGCTTGTAATACATATATATTTTTAAAGCAAACATTTCTAACTCTTTCTCTGGGTCCCTGGAACAAGAGATTTTGAGATGGGGGTCCGCGGCCAAATGCATATAATTTTAGGGGTCCTTGACATGCAAAGTTTTGAGCACCACTGAAATAGAGAAATAGAGAAGTGTTTCTGAAAAACATTACGATTTAGAAGACCTTGTTAGGTCTTTTTCAGGTCTTAATATGTAGGCCTATTTTCATTTTCATTGCGACCATTAGGTCGCAAGTTACTATGAAAAGCTCCAACGGCTGTCCATCTGTCCGTCTGTCTGTCTGTCACGTCACGTCACGTCACGTCACGTCACGTCACGTCACGTCACGTCACGTCACACTTTTGGCCCTACTCTTATTGAAAGCCAGATGAAAATGTGTTAGTTTCGGGGTGCCCACCTGCTCTGCTGTGCTACGTTACCTTACAGGATTACAGGTTTGTCTCAAAAGATTTGAATATTGTGGAAAAGTTCATTATTTTCCGTAATTAATCTTCCGTAATACAAAAACATGCATCTTTGTATTTATTTTTGAATGGCATACATAAATCAAAAATCGATCTAAAAATATTACAATATTACATGAGACCACTTATAATTATGACCTTCTGAAGTCAGAGTTGCTTTAAGTCCAGTGTGAAATTTGGGTGCTTTAAGTCCAGTGTGAAATTTGGGTGCTTTAAGTCCAGTGTGAAATTTGGGATGCTATGGCATCTGCTGCTTCTAATGCTTTTTTACACAATGATATATTTTTTTTAGCCAAACCTGTATGTGTAGGGCATCTGACTCAGTAAATGACATCATTGCTGTCATAGCGGACCTGTCAGATTCTCCTCTAGACTGTGGAACCATTGGCACACGAGTCGGTATGTCAGACACTGAACAATGTAGGCTACTGTATTTGCATTTTCTTTCCCTTTCTGTTCTGTTATCGTGTTGTGTTTTATAATTGTGATATGGACCTCCCTGGATCTGAAATAAAGATTGAATTTAACAACTCAATATCATAAACGACACAGTGGTCACATATCTGACAAAATCACGGGGGTGGTTTGTTTATTTCTGGAACACAGTTCTTATATGACGCCTATGGGAATTCCAATACAAACAATAAGGCTGTGATCCCAGGGGTGGTGGGAGTGACGTCAGGTACTTCGGTACTCAATTTGCGACACTTACAAGCTGCAAAATAATCGCCTCCCCCGTTAATGACATTTTTATAATCATAATTTTATCTCGCAACACTAAAAAAGATGTAAATCTGTGTAATCCTCACATAGAAAAAGAGACAAATTAAAGCCCAACACATTTAAATGCAAGAAGAAGCATTGTAAATCCTTTAAAAATCCATCACCGTTGCTTTGCTTCAAAGTTAATGACTTGCAACGCAATGTGTTTCGTTCAATCACGGAAGATTACACATAAAGTACCTTAAAGCCACAGCACACACCCTTGTTGAAAGTAAATGAATCGCTTTTTAGTTGCTTTATCTTTTTAGTTGCTTTATCTCATTCAGAACCTGATGAGGTGGATGAAGACTGGCGTGGGGTGGTGCGTGGTTAGTTAGTTACACAGAAATGTGTTGTGTATGCTAATTGAGGTCACATCTCAAGACTGCAAGAATTAAAAATAACTGTTGATTTTCTCATTACAGGTACAGCAGGACTCTACAGTAAGCGTTGTCCTTCACAAAAGACGTTTTGTTTTGTTGAAATGTAGCCGCTGCATGCCAGCTATTTATTGTGGGGCTAATTTGCTACAGTAAAACTTTTTACACTCTTCAAAGGCATTATTTGGAAAAGTCGATTTTAAAGGCCAAACTTAAACTGTGCCGCAGTCATTTCACAACCACTGGTGACAGCTGGCTCTTTCTTCCCTACACCAAACTTCTTTTCCGGAAATAGCCGATCTACAAGTTCACAAAGCCTTGCACTGCGAGGCGTTGTGAGCTTATAGATCTGCTAGTTCTCCTCAAAATAGGGATAGTAGGGTTCAAGTGGGTAATGTAAAAAATAAATTGGCAGCCCCCCTGTCGTAACTTGGGTCCTGGTACCCCTGTTGAAGAC